>NC_079912.1:9739223-9819774 GCF_024868665.1 Triplophysa rosa
CACACACACACACGCTCAGTGAGAGCACACATTTAGGATAAAGGAGAGAGAAGCACAGGTCAAATATAACAGACTATAAATTCCTATATGCAATATTAATTAAGTAAAACTTTAAAATTCTAAAGCAGCCCCCCCGGTCAGGCAGATAGTGCAAAAACAGTATGCAAACGGTGGCGAGGAACCCAAAAATCTTTCATGTTTCATTAAACGGGGAACAAGTACAAAAATAGCCTATAATATTAAAAGAGCTGTGTGTAGAAGCTAGCGCACTGAAACATAAGGCTTTCCCTGCGAGCTTTTGCAGCGTCAGAACAAATCGTGAATGTTGCGGACGAAAACAGGACACATTGTGAATGATGCGTGTGGAAGCAGGACAAGATAACATATATTATTGCCGGGAGTGTGACAGAATCCCGCTGAACCAGGTGGGAATGAGTCAGTCAGTCGTCTTCTTAAAGGTACAGTGTCAAAAAATCACATGACCCGCGACTAGTCGACATCAAACTTTAAATGTCGCGCCAGAGCATTCATTTCGACTAGTCAACCCCTAGTCATCTTTTTCTCTTGGCTTTTATGTTCTCCAAGCAATCCTATCAGAAATCTTATGTCTGATGGCAAAGTAGGCAAGCAGTTTTTTGTTGCATCCGCTCTGGTCCTTTAGTATGGGGTACAGAACTCTTTCATTAGGTCTGGGTGAAGTAGACTCCAGAGGCTGACAGGACAGAATCCAGAGGGGGGCAAGCTTTAGTCTGTAATTGGGTCCATCCGGTCCTTAAAAGAGGTCACTTGAAGTCAAAGTTCTTTACAGGACTTTACTGTACTTGATTTTTTCTCGTGTTCTGGTTTTCTCTTTAAGGGCCAATTATTATTATTATCTTGAAAACTTCCAACAAAACATTTCAGGATTTTTTAAATGTTTAGTTATATTAAAGTTCATGTTTAACTTTTACTTGCATTTAAAAAATGCCTCTGCATCTCTTTACCTCAAACCCACCAATCAGAGTCGCCGCTATTTAAAAAACAGTGCAGTGATACTTTTTTGATAAAAATGTGGTTATCCTCATGACAATCATGTAGTTCCGAACAAAACCACTAGAAAATTATATAATTGTTATTTTTGGGGTCAAGACCTAAACAACAGAATCTTGAGCAGAATGCCACTCACAGGCTCCAAAAAATCCAGCAAGGCATTGTGGGTAGCGGTGAGAATTCCTGGCCGTCTTTGTCTGATTAAAATGTGATGTGTTGAAAGCTGGCTTTGATCTAAGGAAATGTCTGAGAGGGGGAGCTGTTGGAATTTCTCTCTCCCTCTCGCTCTGTGATTTGGCCCAGCAGATGAAGGCAGATAGATCGTGTCACCATTCATTTCCTGCTCAGCTCCTACACCATTCTGTGCAGACACTAGACCTGGAGAAGGGATCCGGAATGAATAGATCACATGCCGAGCTTTAGAGGCTTGTGCAGAGCAGTGCTTTCTTGTATGCCTTTCCTCTAAATATATGCATGTGCTTTGGTTGTACATGCATAGTTAACATGACATTTTGCAAATAAACCCAGAGACTTGGAACATCCCACAGCTGATTGAATATACACTCGGTATGAAATAGATTCCTAAGGTGCTTAAATGCTTTTCTTTCTTTTTGATTCCAGGCCTCATGCACTGGCAGCCAGCCCGGCGTTTTCTGATATCTCCCTCATCCGGATCTCGCCGCACCGGAACCCTTCAGTGGGGGCGGAGTCGCCCTTTAACCCCCCACATCCGTACATTAACCCCTACATGGACTACATCCGCTCGCTGCACAGCAGTCCCTCTCTCTCTATGATATCTGCAGCTAGAGGCCTCAGTCCTGCAGATGGTGAGTACCACAGGGACCCATTTTGAGACCGCTAATATTTTTCCAAAACTGAACCACAGCTTTCTAAAATAAATTTAAGTTTAGTACAGATGGTACCCCTGATGATGTTGTGAAATGAATCATAGTTTTGGTCAGGTCTATCTATCTCTATCTGTATCCCCTGTAGAGTCAGTTTACCTGTCTATGCTGCTACTTTCTCAAGTAGAAAGCCACACTTTGATAGTTTACTGGGGTCACTCTCTTGGATCTTCGTCCCATGTCAGTAAATCTCTGGAGGAACATTCAGCGTGTCAGAAGAGTCTAGCGATCACATCCTGAGTTAAGAGATGGGGCGAAGTTCAAGTCCACGGTTGAGGGCGGAGGGCACGAGAGGGAGGGAAGGATGGGAAGGGGGAGCAGTTTAGAGGATGGACTCCAGAGGCCTGCTGGGAGCCATTTTGGTTTCTCACGTGAAGCCGGACTGGGAAATCCATTACAGGGTCAGCAAGAACCTGCTGTTTTTAAAGAGCCTCTTGGCCCTTTCCTCAGGCATGGAGTTTTAATTGAAGCCTGGAGCTCAGAAACCAAAGGGGGTTAATCAGAGGGGTCTCCCAGAGGCCTCAGATAATCATCGCTGTATTGAACTGTGGTGCCATTTCATGTCAGCCAAAGGTTTGCTGCCATCAACCACATGTGTCTACATTAGTGACCAACATTCCCAGATGGATAGTTATTAAGAGATAAAGTAAACTGGGTGATGCACTGTGGTTTGTTTTTGGAGTGAAGGCATGAGTTGGGATGATAAACAAGCTTTTGGTGTTTTTGTTTTTCTCTAGTGTGGAATATAGATGCTTTGTAACGCATATTATGATGAAATATAATGTTAATGCTGTCAGGAAAGCATAATTTTAAATGGTTCTTTTAACTCTGTTAGTAAATTATGGAAGAAGTAACATTGTCTCATTACACAAATTCTCAATAGTACAAAAGTAGTACATGAATGTATTTTCCAAATAAATTTGTTTATTATATATATTATATTAATAAAAAGGTCTACATGAATTAATAATCATATTATCAGTATGATAATTCAACTCAACATTAGTGGGAGTTTTACTAGTTTTCCCTATTTTGCATCCTCCCTCGCATTTGATCCCTTTTTTGAAACACATTTTGGAAAACCCTTCTCTATGCCAGATATGCTCCTGCATCAGCATGCCTCCTGGCTCTGTTTTCCAGAAAACCGAGGGTGTACATTCATCCTTAAAAACTGCCACTCCCATATCCCGCACCAGAACCCCCTCGCCTGTATCCTTCCCACCGCCAGCCGTGCATCTCTCTGCCAACATCTCTCATTTAGAAATTCCGCAAAGCTCTTTCCGCACATGACAAAGAATAAGGCACATTACAGCTCAATGTGAGAGCCGAGGCTAGAGAAACAACAGAGACAATTAAAGAAGCCCCACCTCCCCTCCCGCTCGTCTTAAGACATAATACCCACATCAAATTATTTGGGAATTTCTTCTTACGTTCACACAACCAATCAGAGAGGCATATTCCGTATATGCAGTTCAGGCACCAGTCGAGATCTTTTCATCCGCCCTGTTTGTTTCTTCTGGGGAAGAAGACAGGAATTATCCACCGCACTAAACTGATTTTGTATTTGCATTCAGAGGCACTGTCTTTTTCTTTTTGCGTGTGCATACGTGTGTGTTGTCACAATTGTGTTATTTGCAAAGGAAAGCACATTGCCAAAAGTTTATTTTTAGGGTGCAGTTCTAGGATTCATATCACTAGCTACAGAAGGGGTGGGTGATCAACTAATAACATAAAAAGGGAGAGAGAACTAGAGAGAGCAAAATATCTTTCATTGTCTCATTTATGCCCCCTCTTTTTGGTTTGACTTCTCAGCACCCCACACAAGTTTAACCACAGCGGAGTACTACCACCAGATGGCCCTGCTAGCGGGTCACCGCAGTCCTTACGCTGACATCATACCCTCAGTGGCATCAACAACAGGGCCTGGAAGCAACGCTCTGCACATGGAGTACCTGCAGGCTATGGAAAGTAAGTTTGACACTTTCTGTACTCTCTACTTATATAGACCATTCCTTCCTACATATTTCTATGGTCTCAGATTGCTTGATGGTTACATAAAGAACCTTGAACATCCACAAAAACTTTCTGTTGCACAAAACCTCTGTAGTCAAAAAGGTTCTTCAGACTATAAATAGTAACAAAGAAATGACTGAAAGGTTCCTTGGGGAACCAAAAAGGGTTTTTCAATGGGATTCCTGTGGAGCACCTAGAACCCTTTTCAAAGTGGGCCTCAGAAACACCGGCCTTATTCCACTAGAATTCATAACTATTTTACGAGGCTGATTTGAATACATTTATACGAAAAGATTTGATTATTAGATAAAAAGCAGGGCTGATTCTGGGGGAGGGGGGCAGGGAGCAAGGGGGGCATTTCCACCCCAGATTTTTCTTGGGCCAAAAGTATCCAGCTGAAAATTAAAATAATAAAAAAATTAAATACTTCTTGTTTGTATTATTCAATAAACATGGTCTGTCAATTTAAGCACAGAAAAGGATGCATGCAATAACCTATGATTAAATGTCTGTCCAACCAACATACATTGTTCCCCCAGTTGAGCTAGCCTAGTACCGGGTCTGCAAATCATACTAAAATGTGCAAATGTATGAATTCATTCGTTTTAGCCACCTCAAAAATAGAGAATATGTTTTGTTGGAATGACTGAAATTATTTACATTCATTTTTTAAATAAATAATAAATGAAAGAAAACAAGCATTACAATAAGCTAAAAACAATAAAAATATAACAATTCTATGTATTTTATAAATATTTCTAAGTATCTAGGTATATTTCTTGGTTAGTTTTATAATGAATACAGCTACATTTTTCTAGTTTTACTAAGTAGAAATTGTGTGTTGGCAGCCTTCAGATATTGTTGTGGTTAATGAGAGAGCCTTGAAGTCTAAAAGGTTAAGATCCATGTGGCGAGGAGCCTTTTGGAAAAAACTCTTTCCTTGAGAAGCAGAACTGTATTCCCGCTAGAACTCTAGATAATGAACTAAACTGCTTAAATTGTCCCATCGAATGCTTTCAAAAAGGAGAGGGGGAGGTACCGTGCAGGACGTACATTATGCAAATGAGTTATTTTAAAGTGTAAATAGGAAATTAAAGGCACAGTGATTCTGAGAAGGGGTCAGATGGACTGGCCCGCCAGTCTTTGATGAGAATACATCTAGTCAGCACGTCACCGGCGTCCCCGCTCCCCTGTTCATCACAAACTAATTAAAACTAGCCAAACTTGCATGGGTATCAGAAAATTAATTGCTATTAAACGGGAATTGGAATGTCCCACTATTCATCACGGCAGAAATCCTTTCTTCTGTGGCACCGTTTAAGATTAATAGACTGAAACAAAACAATTAAGGCCAGCGGTTTCAAATGGAGACGTTGGCGTCCCCCCCATTTCAAATCGCCTGTAATCAGCCTTTGGTAATAACTCATCCTGTTTTAACAATGTGTGTTCCACGCGAGCCGAATTAACACTTGAAAGCTCTCTTTTATGATATATAGATTTGGAGAGAGGGAGTGAATGTATAAAAGTGACTTATCTTGAAGCTTTTGTTAATATTGGGGACGGGGTAGCAGAGTTGCGGTTAAGAGCTCAGCTCACATCAGTGTAATTAGTTTCAGAGAAGAGCTGGATAATGAAAGAATGAACCTGTCCTGTGTGTTTGTGTTCAAGGCTGCATTGTTTAACGTGTTAGCCGCTAATGAGCCGACGTCGATTAGATGCTGGTGCATCTATATTAAAGCCGAACACCTTCATTTGAAACCCTGTTAAGTGCAGTTATTAGTCTTTAGGCATGTGTACTCACTGTGGTCATTCCAAACCTGTGTGACTTTCTTTCTTCTGCAGAACACGAAAGATATTTTAAGAATGTTGGTAACTGAACAACGGCAGTACACATTGACTTGCATCGGTTTTGTTTCTGTACAATAGAAGTGAATGGGTATCGCCATTGTTCAGTTACGAACATACTTCAAAATATCTTTTGTGTTCTGTAGAAGAAAGAAAGTTTGAAAAGAGAAGAAGGTGAGTAAATTTTGATTTTTTTGCCCTGTACTGTACATATTGTGATGCATGTGTGAAGCATTGGATTTATCGTGTGTGAGTTGTGTGTGTGTAAGCTTTCACGTGTATGACTTTTATCATTTTTTTGCCCCACACATCCACAAACATTCAAACCCTAAAGCACAGCTTTAAGCAGAATGCCAACAATGCAGAAAGATGTTCCAAATGTGGCGACACACACACACACACACACACACACGCACACACACACACACACACTGATTTAAATGTGAATGACAGACCCTCTAATCACTGTATGTGTCAAACAAGAGCGAGAGAGAGAGCGAGAGAATCAGAGAGAGAAACTGAGCACGTAATCTTGTTTTGTTTGCGTGCTTTCTGTAAAAAAAAGTACAGAACAACTGAAAGAAAAAATATGAGTCACAAAGTCATTGTGTCACTCCACACAACAAAAGAGCGCCACCACCCCCCAGCACCCGTCTCTTCCCCTCCTGCTTTCGCTCCTTCCTCAGTTTCGTTCTTTCTTGTTTGTGACATCTGCCAATGAAAAGACAACAAAAGTCATTTCTTAATCTGTAGGTGCCAGTCATTGTGTGGAGTGGAGGGCCTGTCTGCGTTCAATCTGCTTTTCAAAAACAGCCTAGTGCAATTCCATTCAGCGCTAACGCACTATTCAAACCAATTAAACGTGATTAAATAATGTAGTGACGCTGGCAGAACGCTGTGGGAAAGATGCCACAGTTACGTTTTCTTATAGCGCATGCAATGCAGCAAATGTGGTCATCTCTGAATGTACGCAACAGATCAATAAATTAGTTGAAATTGAAAAACTGTCATGAAATCTCGGTCAGCAAAGCTTTTTGTGTGGTTAACTCACAAATACACTAACCACAAGAGAATGGGAACGTTTATGAAGATGATGGTGATTTATTTGTGCATGGCTGACAAGACTATAAAATATCTGGCTGACAGGTATTAGTGGGATTTCCATTCCTCCTTTCGATAGTAAAAGCTCTTTTAAAAGAAGGATGATAAATAAAAACAGATTGCGATGAATACAATTTAATGTCTTAAAAAGAAAAGGAAAAACAAAATGCATTCTGGGACTTCATATGTATTTTTGCGCCAGTTGTGATAGCATCATGTTTTAATGCATAACTTACCATTTATGACTTCTCTCTCATCTCTTTATGTCTCTCTCTCTCTCTTTCTCAGGTTCTCGATTTCCCAGTCCCAGGCTCACAGCTCGGCCCAGCAGAAAACGCCCCCTGACAAGCTCCCCTTCTCTGTCCGACCCCAATTTTGACCTGCAGGCCATGATACGCACTTCGCCCACCTCTCTGGTCACTATACTTAACAATTCCCGCTCCAGCTCGTCCACCGGTGGATCATACGGGCATCTCTCAGCCGGCACCATCAGGTATCACCACACGCACCACAGAAATATGTAAGATGTGGCAATGTTACTGCCCTCAGTTTTACTTCATGAATAGCAAATGGAGGTGAGAAAAGACAAGTCAGGACAAGAAGAATATGTTATGCCATTTTGTCAGCAAAAGTAGAAAAAAATTATTCTTAACATTCTTGAAATCCTTTTTCTCGTGTTGCACTAAAATGCTGCCATAGTAATGATAGTATAAACAAGGGTCTAAAATCGCATCTGTCACACCTGCCAATGGACCGATAAATGCAAAAAATAAGTCACTAAATGTTTTTTACTGGCCATGAAATTGTCGTTTGTATTATTTAATAAAAACGACGATGTAAATGCAATTATTCAGATGTTTTACACTGTATATTTGTGGCGAAGAGAGCAGGTGAATACTGCTCCCTGTTACAAAATGTGAAAATGAAGCGAGTGGCACACAGGAGAAATGTAGAGGAAGAGATAGAGAGGAAAAGCAAAACCGGTCACTCCGGCGCATCCTCAGCAGCCGAGTGATAAATGAACGCAGGATGGAGAAATAAACGAGAGAACATAGAGTGCGCTATTAGGAGGAAGCGTGTGAACACATTCTTCCCCTCCTCCCTAACACTCGTCTGTCTGATATGCATCACCTGATTAATGTTCTCTCCATCAGCCGAGGAGAGCTTTAGCCTAACACTGCCGCCGTGCAATCGCTCACGCCGGGAAACAGGAGAGGAGGGGAAGATGACGGATGAAAGGGTCACGTAGGGGGGAGTGGGGGAAGTAAGCAAAGTCTGGGCCAGGGACAGTAACACATGCTTTAATGGGAAAAAGAGAGAATCTTTTGTGGAAGAAGTGAATAAAACCAGTCTGTCCGAGGTGAAGCGAAAGAGTGCTTCAAGCTTACCATCTCTTAATCAAACTTTTTATTTGCTTCAGTGGTCAATTAGCTGTGGAATAATTCATGTTGCTGGAGTTCATAGACAGCTGGGCCTGTGGGAATTTGAATGGATAATATAGTGTTTGTCACATCACTGAGGGATTTATTGATGTTTAGCTGATCAATGTTATGATGCTGATCCACTAAACCCTTGCTTTGCCAATGCATGTTTAACATTTTAATTTGTCTAATTCTATCAGTCCTTACTCAACTTTGCCATATTTTTGCTTCTTTTGGCAAGTGGTACTAAAGTAATGTTGCATTCACATCATGTTTGGATTCATTTGTGTTGAAAAAAAAAACATTTTTAATTTCTAAATGAAAATTCAGGGAGTTTACTTCAACTAAAGAAATATTTCTTATCATAATGTCAAAATGGATTCCGAATTGAATGGTTTTTATGTTTTTGATTATAATGTGTAATAGGAAAACTTTGTGACCCTGTCTGTGAAATCCAGGCTAAAGTCGTATAATTTAATTGAGTTTTTAGCACCGAAGTACTCATAGCCAAATATGACAAAAATATCGCTGTAAATTATAGATTAAATGATAGATTTCAATATACAGTACTCAATTTTTTATTCCTTTTAAACAACAAAATAGTGAATTATAAATACGGAAATTAATGCTTTTTTTCATCTTATTTTTAAGTTTAACACTTATTATTTTGAACAAAAAACACCAAATATTGGCTTCCTAATCAATGAATTCTTTGACATTTTCACAGAATGTTATTTACGTTATTTAGAATGAATTTACTTTAGAAAACAGTAAATAACCAAAAAATGACTTTAGTTTTCATATGCAGGGCCCACGTGTTGATTTACCTAACTACCTTTCTACTTCTAACTACCTGGTACTTTTTAAGTTTTCTCAATCTCTATGAAGATATTATCAGTAACTTGTAGTCTCTATAACTTCTATAACATTGTAATATCTATAATTTGTATTTGTAATATGTAACTGTATAAAAACTGAGCGGGGTGGCTAATGCTATACATATAGCTTAATGACAGAATAAGTGTAATAATTATCCCAAATTATTATATATACTCAATATTTACTAATAAATACACGTATAAAAAATTGGGTATTTTGTATTGTTTGCATATTCCTTGAAACTGGCTATCAGACAGGCTGAAGGATGGATCTACCAAGCAGAGCAGTATGTGAAACATAGTTAGCCACCCTGGTGGTGTGTCAGTCGATGTGACGTTTGGCATCCAACACTGTAGGAAGTGTCTTTACCTGGTGTGGGTGTGTGTGGGGGGATCAAACAGAGGGAGAGAAAGGACAGAAATGGACCTACTGAGAGCGATTAATCAGTGATTTGTTTTCATAAGCTAATCAGTCATATGTGGTGCGTCTGTGTGCATGGAGACAGAGATGGCAGGCGAGGGTCCAGACCCAATGAGTGATGAGACAGCCGGGTCAGCCACTCTGCGTCTGGCTGCATTGATTTCCTCTCGGCCTGTAATAAGACCAGTAGACGTATGAGCTCGCGTGAAGCGGCCTGCGTGTCCCACGATGAATGGAACCCCCTATGAATTTCTGTTATTGAGCATCATGGTTTTATCATTAAAGACTATGGCATCTATAGAAGAGCAAGTGATATATGAAAGTTTAATGGTGTGCTTAAATACAGCTCTTATTTTCTGTAGGTTATTTATCGTTTTTGTCTGTCATTCTGAAACTTTGTTGTATTTGATATATGATTTTTAATATACATCATTAATATTTTTATTTTTTGAGTGCAGTATTTAAGTTATACTTGTTTGGTACACTGCAAAAAAGTAATTTAATTACCCCAAATTTTGGTCTAGGAAAAATATGCTCAAATATTCTCAAAAACAACATAGAAAAACATGTGAAAAAGTTTATTTTGTATTTTCTAACTTTGAATTCTTATTTAGAGTTTTTATAGAATATATTGATTTAACAAATAGTTTACCATTCACCAAATAGTTTTAATAAAAATCTATAACAATTAAAAAATAGAATAAATAAATGAACAAATTAATTGAAATAACCTAATTTTCTGACATTAAGACTGGAAATAAGAATAAAACGAGTGTCACATTTTTTTGCATGTGTTAATATTTTAAGTAGGCTATATTTTATTATTGTTTGGATGTTTTTAGACAAAACGCAGATGAACCAGTAGCAAGATAAATTTTATTATTGATGATTGAAACCAGTAAATGAACTATAAACACCTAATATGGAATAAACTGTAAATATGCAGACAAGAATTTAATTTAAAAATAGTTTTAAATGCAGCGCATGATCACATTTCACTGATTTGTATGGATTTATAAACTTTCTCATTTTTGAATCAATTTCTGTTTTTTTATCATTACAGCCCTGCGCTGAGTTTTGCGTATCCTCCAAACCCTGTGGCACTACAAATGCATCAGCAGCTGATCAGTCGGCAACCGGGCATTGTGGGTTCTCCGTTTGGTCACAGTCCGCCCCTCGTGCACCCAGCTCCTGCCTTTGCCACCCAGAGACCCGTCCCTGGTATACCCCCCTCCAGCCTGGCACCTACGGAGCGTTCCACGGCCTCAACCGACTCACAGGTTAGTCCTTTTGTTTACTATTTGTTATTTTGGCCTTTTATTGATTGGTGACAAGAAACAATGGAGACAAGACTGGATTTAAACCTGCATCTCCCGTATGGGCACCACAGCTCAGTTTGTCTCCCCTACCCCACAGCTCCAACCTTCACAAGTCAGTTATAATATGAGCACACGCAAGATGACCTAATATGAGATAAAACAAAATTTTCACTCCTCAGCTTCAGCAGCACAGTGCATTTTTAAATCATTTAGCATGATTGCTTTTGGGTGTTCTGGTTTTAAACAGCAACAGAAGTCGTTTAGATCACACAGCGATTTACCCCCCTTAAGGCCTAAATTTATTCAGCGCTTATCATCACAAGAGCTGCCGCTATTTATTATTGTGTGCACCTTATGAAAACACGCACCACCAACGCGGCAGCGTATATAAACAGCGGAGAAAGTCTGGCTGCAGGTAGCCCTCCCTCGCAGACGGGCCCCATGGGAGTTTTTCCCTCCTGAGCGCGTTGTCTCTGTGTTGTGTCTCGGCGGGGAGAGCCGGTGAGCCTGCCCGCAAGGTACCTTTGAAAAACAACACCTCGCTTGTTAGCAGCAAAAATCCCTCCACCTTCAACATTAATCACGCGCAGATACATTCCCAAACCTTCCCTTTGAAGGATGGCCGTAGAAGTGTTTTACTGCGGGTTTTTACGCCCGAGCAAGCTCTGTACATTTATACTCTGCACGTTAAAAGCTGTTGAGTGCGTCTCATTGTTTAGATCTGTCTTTGTATCGATCCCCGGTTTGTAGTAACAGTTTGCTCTCGAGTACCTCGGTGAGACAGCGAATGAGTTTCCTGGAGATTTTTCCAGTGCCAGTCCCTCCTTTCAAATCATTAAAGTTCCACCACTCCATCCCAGCTCAGCAACATCCATTTCCCCCGCCTCACCCCAGAGACTGCACCAGCTTCTTTAATAGAAGGGCATCGTGGGACATTTGTCTCACAATGTGGTCATAAAAAAACAATTAATGAGAACGGAGGGGCGGTGAGAGCATTGCTCAAAGTGACAGACGGAGAAAATAGCAGATGCGTGTGTTTTATTGGTGTGGAATCATATAAGACACGATCAAATACTGGATGTTTCATATACTGGATGTGCCGTGTGTCTTCAAAGTTTGTTCGGTTTTAAAACTAGACACGGAAAAAGCTAAACTGGCTTTTTTGGCCTTCCAATTTGGTCCACATGTAGGTTTAATATTTTAATAACAAATTTAATAATGTCAAATTAAAAATAAATGTAATCATTTGGCAATTATATAGCTTTCTGAATTGTAATTATGTAGCTAAACTTATTTGGTGTTTCACGGGAAATCAGGATAGGGAGATTTTTGAGGACAATTATGAAATTATAAAGATGTTCATTTTGGGGGTGAGCTGTTCCTTCACTGTAGGTGTAAAGTACATTTATTATTTGGTTAATTCTGTGCTGCAACCCATTGCTACTATATTTATATCTCTTCAAAACACACATGCAGGATCGTTTGTGAATCACATTAACATCAGCATGACTTTCCTCACATGTCTGAATATGTGTATGACTTTAAGAGCGAGGGAAGCTCTTCACTGGAAGAGTCTGGCAGGATGAGTCTTCCTTCACAGTCAAAGAATCCTGCTCTTTTGTCCAGGGAATGTTACTTTTTTTTCTCTCTCCCACTAAACACTGGTCAGTCACAAGGGACTTTCCCTGGCAAGCGAGACAAAAAGAGGTGGTGAATGAGAGTCAAAGGAGCAGTTATAGCTCTTCAGGGTCAAATTGGGAATAATGTCTGTGTTTGGAGATGTCAGTGGCTTGGGAGTGGATTGTTTTTATGCATGCACAACATTACTGTACACTAAAGTGCACTAATGTTTTTTTCTTTTGGACATGATACCTTGGCAATAACATGTTTTTTTAAAACATATACTGTGACAGAATCATCTCAATTTGACTGTGTCTGAATCTGTTAATTCTCTTTTCAATGCAGTTTCTAAAAAGAGCAGTATATCTGTCGCAAACGTCATACAATGAGCTGAACATAGTACTTATGAACCATCTGTATTTCTGACAAATGACCAGGGTCACACAAAATGTGTGCCTGCAGTTTTCCACAGAAGTCCACACAAATTTCCATGAATTGAAGTACTCATTATTAAAAAAACATACCTGCCCCACACCTTGCATATGTCACAGTTCTAGTCTGTTTTTGTATTGTGTGTTCCTTTGCCTGAGTTCCTTATGAGTTAATTAATCCCGCACCTGATTCTGTTCAGTTTGATTATGTTCTCCATGTATTTAAACCCCACGTTTTCCTCAGTTCCCTGTCGGTTATTGTTTATGTCTACGTGTGCTTCCGTTCCTTGGTTCTTGTGGATTTATTAAAAGATACACTTTGGAAAATACTCCCTGTCGTACGCATTTTATATTATATTTGTTTATTACATTTTTTTTTTCTTCCTGACGATCATGATAATATAATGGACTATATGAAGGGTTCTGATTCAAACGCCTATACGTGTCGTTTGAAATTTTCTTCTAAAAAAGCGTTTTTATCAGCGTTTTTCACCTCTTTTAGGGTGACCATACGTGCCATTTTTCCCGGACACGTCCTGGCCAGGATTTCGGGTGCGTCCTTCGGAGGTCGCATTTGACCACCGCATACGTCATCGAGATTCTCACATTTCAGTTAAAATGTTTTATAAAAAATGATTAAAATATAAACTATTTATTATAATATTAACATTTATTTATTTTAAGATGTATAATCGTTGTAGTTTCATTCTTACCTTGAAATAAAACTGTTACTTTTCTGAATTAAAACCAGAAATAATAAACCTCGATGACTTATGCGGTGGACAAATGCGACCTCCGGACGGTGCACGCGAAATGCATCCTGGCCAGGACGTGTCCGGGAAAAAGGGCACGTATGGTCCCCTTACCCTCTTTGCCATTAAAGTGAAATAGCTTTGAATATAAACTGATAGTCTTATAAAAAATAATCATTTTTGCATCTAAACACTTTATATTGACTGTTTTTGTGCATGTGTGTGTTTCTTAAAATCGTTCCAGAGCAAACCCACCAGCGAGTCAGCCGTGAGCAGCACAGGGGACCCCATGCACCACAAACGCTCCAAATTCAAACCAGACGAAGTGCCGCCCAGCCCCGGAGCCGTCAGCGTGCAGGTATGCACTTCACACACACACATACAGCTGAAAAATACAAGCATAACATAAAAAGCTCAAGAAAGCAGTTCCCACACATGCACACGCAGCGAGAGCTCAGGGACCAATTATGTGACGTACTGCAAAGCTATTTATTTGCGTGTTTGATTTGGTGGCCTGTTGTGGAACTGCCTTAGATGCGATAAGCCCCATTGATCTCCACAGCTCCAGAAGGAAATTGTTTTTCTGTAATCAGATGCTTAACTGAATGGAAAAATGAAAGAAAAATTAGATGACACGTTTTCTACAATGCCCACCAGAACTGATGGTTGGCTAGGCAGATTTGGCTGTGGGATGACATCCAAAGACCGAAGAATTGTTTCAACTGCTGTTGTTTTTCTTTGATTTCCTTTTTTCTCATTTTCTGTTTTCATTCATGTCAAAATCTATGAACTTCAGGTTATAGTTCACCCAAAAATAAAAAGTCTGTCGTCATTTACTCACCCTCATGTCATTTCAAACCTGTACGACTTTCTTTCTTCCGCAGAACACAAAAGAAGATATTTTGAAGAATGTTGTTAACTGGCCCCAATTCACTTGCATTGGTTTTGTGTCCATACAATAGAAGTGAAAGGGGGCCAGTGCTTTTCGGTTACCAACTTTCTACAAAATATCTTCTTTTGTGTTCCACAGATAAAAAAACATGTGGGTGAATAAATGATGACAGAATGTTTATTTTTGGCTGAACTGTCCCTTTAACCTAGTTTAGTCCAAACAGAATTTAGACGTCGATTCATTCTCAGTTTTAACCAGACAGTGAAATACAACTAGAGTAATAAAGCACTCTGTTAAAGGAGCGGGAGGTTAAATTCTTCAAATGCCCGCTCGTATATCTGCTCAAATTTGGAGCGGCGTTTTTAGTGCTGATTTTCAACCGTACTGCTTTCGGGCACCGTAGAGGTCCTTGTTGATAGACAGACAGAAAAACGTCTATTGCTTCACAATCCAAACGGAGCTAAATCAGATATATAACCGACAGATGCCTGCAGGCCTCTGAATTCAGAAAACCTGGTTTGCATTTTCAAAGCTGTTAACACTTCCAGAAAACTCAAGATGAACCGCCAATTCCTCATCATTTGTGGCACCTGCAGAGGAAAGCTCTTGTTCCAGGGCATCATGGCACTTTTTCATTAATAAAAGAATAAAAATACCACAACGCTTAACTGTAACTCATGCAGCAATGTGTTCTCTCAGGAGGTATTCCAAATGTCACATGTATTTTTATGAACTTGAGCATTGTTTTCATGATTCAAATAAGACTCATCCAGCTGTCTTGTATTCAAAGCAACATCATTTATCATCCACCTTTTCGTCTGCACCACTGAAGGACTCTCATTTAACATGCCACCCAATGAATTTGATCTCAGAATGGAGCAATTTCCTTCACGTCAGCCTGCAGTAATATGCATTAGTGTAATATCTGTGCATGTTTTGATGTGCGGCAGAAAGCATGTATGTACATAATTGCAGTTATCCGGCATTACCGAAATACAAACGAAGTTGACACAGACAGCGATCTGTAGCTAAAGCAACCAAAAGTCATTTATTGCCAATACGAATGGGTGTTTTTTCTTCAATTTAAGTAACAGATCTTGATGCATCGCTTTTTAGGAAATCACATGTATGCAAATGTAATTATGCAAATTAGGAGTCTGATGCAACATAAAGACTACCATTGACGTTGCAGATCACACACTGTAAACTAGCAAAAAACACTTTAATCCAGTTTGAATCCAGATTCAAGCATTGCCAGTGTAAACAAAATACAAGTTTCCTTTTAGATCCATTGTTCACACTTAACGCATCTCCATACATTATGTGTGCAGGAGCAAACGGATGGAATGACTCTGGTGAAAGAGGAAGGAGATAAAGAGGACGGCAAGCAGGAGCCGGAGGTGGTGTACGAGACCAACTGCCACTGGGAGGGTTGCTGCAGAGAGTTTGACACCCAGGAACAGCTCGTACATGTGAGAGGCCCCTCATAACATCTATGAAATCATTCAGTATCTTCATACGGTCATTTGTGATGAGGCTTAAAGAACACACGAACACACACACCTGCGCTCCAGACGTCCCATTTGTCACAGCCGTTTCCAGGTTTAGTCAGAAAGCGAACGGCCATGAAAGCCCACTTCCTGTGAAAATACAGCGCTCTGCCCCCTCTTCTCTCTGGACAACACACACACACACAGCCATTCTTTTAACCTCTCTTTTCTCCTATCATCCACACAAATACACACACACATTCACAGAAACACACACCAACCCCCAAAGGCACACACATCTGATAGAAAGATTCCCAGTTCTCCACGGCTGTCTATCCGACTCTGACATGGCAATCCATGGCGGCCATGCTAACCCCTATCTATAATTGAAAGCCTCCACTTGGAATGGCCTGCCTCCCACATATGAAGGTCTGAGCTTAAAGCTTGAGGATCTTGACAACTTCTTGCCCGTGTCTTTGAAAGCTATGAGGGCTGCGTGTGTGTGTTTCTGTTTCTGTTTGTGTGGCGAGTGTTTGTAGGTATTAGACAAGAATGTTGAATCTTGGGTAGTGGACGGAAATCTGATTTGATTTAAATGCGATAGGATTGTTTTAGGTGATACGTATCATTGCTGAAACCTTGGATGTCCAAATCTGGTTTCAGCTGGTTTCTGGTTCTCTGTTTTTCAGCAAATGGAAAAAACACAGTACTTTTGAAATGATTAAATACTGTGTTTTCAAAGTTGACAAGCACTTTTTAATACTTTTACTTAGAATATTTGCAGTATTTGTTGTGTTGTGCAGTGTTTTTCAGGTATTATTGATTAGATAAATGCAGTGACAAACATAAAGGGTGACTAATAGTAATGATTTATGACAACAACAAAAAAAGAAAGAAAGACAGCTGCGAAATAACTGGAAGCTGTTTCTTCTACGTTTTAAAATCTCAATTTTGTGTGTGAAAAAATGTATAAAATTAGTTGTATACACTCTTATTTAATATGATCTTATATAATACTAAATGTTTGCAGAAAAATTATAAAAAAATGTTTTTAAAGAAACTGATTTAATAAAAGACTAGTACATTTTTTGGATAAAGTACAGTATAGCATTTGACTCAAATTTGATGTTTACTACCAAAATAAGACTCAGTTCTAAATCCACGTACTGTATATGATTTGTATCCAAATTCTGTAAATCCGGTTGTTTAGAAATCCACATATTTGTCTTTATTCCTCAGATCAGACTCTCAACGCTCTTTCACATAAAGGGGTGCCTTTGTTTTTCGATTCCGACGCTTTTATTGGCTTATTGCGTTTTATTTTGCTGTTTTCTTTGCTTCCGTTGAAACGGGACATGCTAATAAAAATATTTGCCTACAGAGTCCCTCCCCTCTAATTTAGCCAAGCAAGGGCTGATGGTTCTTATCGCTCTTCTCTCGGTAATAGGATGAGCGCTGTGTGCGGACCACAGTGAATCTCATCCAACAAAGAGGACTTGGATTTCCATACATCAAAGCAATCCACCACCCCTCCCCCATATCCCACAACCTCCATAAGATTTTAAAAGGAAGAAAAGAACAAAATTGCAAAAAAAGATAGTAAACATTTGGTCGTTATATCTTATAAGCTTTAGTTTTCCAGTTTTAAATAGATTTTAGATTAGCCAAAACATTCTGAGTGTTTAAATTAAACAGATTTACCACACATGCCATTTACAGTGCAATTCGTATTTTTACCCCACACTTAAATTTAGGTGGCAAGCCTACATGTCATTTTTCTTTGCTGCGGGTTTCAGCTATGTGAAACATGCTCGCACCATGACGCATGGCCGCGCTCTTTTATCGGCACAGCTTTAGCT
Organism: Triplophysa rosa; assembly: GCF_024868665.1. Taxonomy (NCBI): domain Eukaryota; kingdom Metazoa; phylum Chordata; class Actinopteri; order Cypriniformes; family Nemacheilidae; genus Triplophysa; species Triplophysa rosa. The sequence goes on from NC_079912.1 coordinate 9,757,200, forward strand.
CTCTCGATAAGATAAACATCAAATCTCTGCAACTTAGCACACTTATCTGCACCACGCAGTCAGCACAAACCAGCCGGGTGTCAATTTGTACTGCTTTATTTCATTATTTCCCCTCTTTTTCTCTGAGTTATTCCTTTGTGGGGTTTTCAGTTTTCTTTTTTTTAAATACTCCAGCCCTTATACCACCACTACAGGTGCCATAGCTTTCTCCCGGTTGATGAGTCTTTCTCTTCTTCTGTGGCCTCTCTCTCAGTAGGGGCAGTCTCAGTGATAAGGGCTCTTTAATGTAAGCTGATTCGTGTGGGTTCAGAAGGGCCAAAAAGTTTTAAACAGTGAGAAAATAAGAAAAGTCTGTGTGCAAGACTGAACGGGAAAATGATTACTTTTTTCCATCCTGCCAATGGCGGGCATTAGTGCTGTCAAATTAATCGCAATTAATCGATTCAAAAAAGATGTTGTAGGCTATATATAATATAATATATGTATATATAAATGCACACACATACGTGTGTGTGTGTGTGTGTGTGTGTATGCGTGTGTGCGTGTGTGTGTGTGCGTGTGTGTGTGTGTGTGTGTGTGTGTGTGTGTGTGTGTGTATATTAGGGCTGTCAAAAGATTAATCGCGATTAATCGCATCCAGAATAAAAGTTTGTGTTTACATAATATATATCTGTGTACAGTGCATATTAATTTTGTATTTATAAACACAAAACATACACATACTTGTCTATATGTTTAGGAAATATTTAAATGTATTAATTTATATTTACCAATAATTTAAATTCTAAATAAGCGTTTATTTATTGTTATATTTTACTAAAATAAAGGCATTTATGTGTATGTGTTCATAAATTCAAAATTAATTAGCACAGTATACCGACATACGATCACGATTAATCATTTTATAGCCCTAATATATGTATAAAATACTTACATAAATATACATTTAGATTTAAATATAATTTAGATTGTGTATAAATACAGTATATATTACTCATATTTCTTAAATATAGACATGTACAGTATGTTTGTGTGTATATATATATATATATATATATATACATATACACAACGCACACACATACATCGTCTAAACACAAACAATCATTTTGGAATCAATTATTTGCGATTAATTGATTTGACGGCATTGATTAAAGGTTGGGGAAAATGAGAATCACCCTCTCTCTCTTCAACTTTCTTATTCTCTCGACACTCATGGTGGTTGTGTCTGATGGTGGCGCTGTGGGGTGGTCTACGTCAGTGTGTGTGTATATGGTAAGAGTAGCACTTTTAAGCCGCTCGCTGCTCCTCCCTGTGCTGGGGGAGATAAACTAGACTGAGTGGAAGGCAGACCCCTCACTGGCTGCTGGCAAGCACCCTTTAATTGGTAAAATGTAGATTTTTTTCTGATCAGGCGGAGGATTAGACACCTTATCTGTCTGAAGTATCTTATGTGGAGATGAAAAGGCTGTGCTGAATTGCACATGCCAATTTCCCCCCACACACACATATATTACTATTGTTACTCTTCATACTCACACTCTTGCTCTCCGTCTTTTTATGTCTCTTGTCAGTTTTTTTCTCTTTTTTTCACGCACTGATGTGAGAAAAAAGAGCATGATGACGATAAACGCTGTTGCGGGTCCCAGAGCTTTGTGAAATTTGTGTGTAAACCGGCTGGTTTCATGCATGGCTGCATTTAAATGGCGCACGGCTTAGAAAAACTAGCCAGATAAGAAGACAACACAGATGAATTTACAAGAGCATAAAGAAAATTAGGGCAGTCATGCATTTGAGCACTTTGAAAAGGCATACTGTAATATGAAAGTAATATAAGTTGGCTTGGACTTCATATATACTGTATATATATTCAATATTAAATCACTAAAATCGTTGATGATTGTATGCTTTTTAAATAAAAATATAATGTGATGCATAATAATAATAATAAAGTTTTATGAAGTCGAGATCACAAAAAATAAAAAAATTGAAATCTCTATGTGGTACTTTTACTGTATATGGCCTTTATAATGCAAATAAGACAGGAAATTCAAGCAGCTTCAGTACCAAAATGTATTCAAAACGTACTTTTTCAGATATGAACATCGAAGTGTGTAAATTGCTTAACAGTATCAAATCTGGACTTATGCCCCAGTGTACATGTTTGTATTTGCATGCATCAAACAAATAAAAGTAAGCATGTTGTTCTCGAATCTCACAGTCCCAGCGGTCGCTGCGCTCTCTGTCATAGTCCTGCAGCGTGGCAGGCCAAAGATGAATAGATCGCTCCTCCGGGTGGCGCATGTAGCATCAGCACCTGTTAGTCTATTTCCCTTGGCTTTAACTGCGCTCGCTTACAACAACGCCATCCTCCGCTCAATAACCATTGCCATTACATCAGGCCATTAGTGTCACCCCCCCAACACTTTTCTCTCTCTCTTCCATCCTTTTATCAGCGTCGCCGGGTCATGCATCACGCTCGACAGCATTAAGCTCATTTGTACAAGTGAGTGTACCTGCATTCAGGGATGTGTTGCAATCTCTCTCCGCCTCTCTTTCTCCGCGATATCGAACGGCCGGCCCGGCAGACGGATCACATGCCACAGGGATTCCCTCTCAGAGCGAGACATAAAAGGGTTAGGGTATGAACCAAATGAATGGAAAGATGAGTTTTTATGTGAAGTGGTGACATATATTCATTCATTCGAAGAACAGTACATGTTGAGTCTTTACCTCAGATTTAACCTCTGAAGATTGCCACAGAATGTAAATTATTGTATACAAAATTTTGCAAATTCCCTGCCTGGTATGTACAGTATTTATATTAAAATATATATATAAAAAATTAATGTGGTTCATTTTAAATTTAATGTTCAAATGTGGTTAATTGTATGGTCATTCAGCCACTTATGACAGTCTGCAGGACGGTGTTCAAATTCTTTGTAAACCTACATACAATAGTGGCCAAAACTAATGTCCAACTTTGAAAAATGAATGTATGCGGTCTTTATTTTAATATACTATCAAAGATGTATTGAAAACTTTAAATGTGTATTGTGTAATTGAAATATAAATTGAAGCTCAGCTTTGGGAGGAATCAAGGAGGCTTGGCAAAATATTACATACGACATATTCACAAAGTCCAGGAAAATTACAAAAAAACGAGAGAATGAAGAAAATATTAACATCTAATGAAAGTGTACTTTATTTCCATTGAGCTGTTTGCTTTTCAATGCATTGTTGTGTAGACTAAAAAGAATCCTGATACATTGTATAGTTTAACTTTCCAAACAATTGGTCAAAATAATAATTTACCAAATATATACCTTAACTAAGTTTAGCGTGTTCTCCATTTTGTACCATACACCTCATATTTTGATGGTTAATGGTAGAAATTAAAGTCAAATATTGTTTAAATATGCCTTCTGGATATTACTTTTGGCCATTACTGTATGTGTAAATCTGTAAGAACGTTCTCTTACAAAATGTAAAAAGTATAAATTTGAAATAAGACAAGACAGCTAATAGATTTATTTAAACTAAAGATCATTAATTGGACCATTACTCTCAATTAAGATTCTCAACTCGACCCTAATCCAGAAAACTCTTTTCAGACTGTCTTTGTCTCAAAGGAAACAAGGTATGAATGACAGTCCAACTTCAACGTCTAGCGATGTAGAAGTGCAAATACAAAGTGCGCACACACACACACCTGTGCGTGTTCCTCACCCAAACTCTGGAAGTTTGGCTAAAACTGCGGCGAGGTGACAGGGAGGGCTGTGATGCAGGCCGTCTTTGTGTCATGAAGAGGAATAGAGGATGAGCTCCAGTCTCTGTCTGTACTGGCACCTCTCACTCTTTTTTAGAAGCCGTTTCACTCTTTCCTTTCTTGGACTTTCTGCTGTCATTCTAGTCTATCCTCTCTTCTGCTCTGTACGTGAGGGAAGTCAAGTCACCGACTGACTTTCTTTTTCTGTTTCGTCTTTCTCTTTCTCCTCCTCGCCTTCATTCTTCTCTCTTGGCCTGTCTGTCTGTCTGTCACATTTTTTCCTGTCTCTCCGAGATCTTTCCATCTTTCTCTCACTTGGAGATGTTCAGTTGCTTTGGAATGCATTAATGTTCAGGATATTGTGTCTGTCCCTTTGAAATCCAAAGGCTTCGGGACAGGAAAAGCACTCATAACTGGCGCACGCTGTTGTCTTTGTATGGATGCCAGATGTTGACCTCATGTGCTCGGTGGTTTACATTAAAGTGTGTGTTTTCTTTTGCCCTGTTGGTTGTGTGTACTACAGCCAAATACGCCAAAAAAGGGGTTACGTTGAGAAAATGAAAGGGACCAAGGCGGAGGCCGCATGTTGAGAGAAAGATAGACAAAACACAACAGGGATTTGATGTCTTGAAGGAGAGAGAGAGGGAAGCTGCTAAAAGTGAGAAATGGAAAGTTGAGGGTGATATTGAGGTTTGGCTAAAGTCAGAGGTGACAGTATCTACAACAGCAGTGAATGAAGGTGAAGGGATACAGTTGGAAAGCTTTCACTAAACTTCTCATATTTTTCACCCACCACCACAAACACACATCCCCCAAAGCCTTAGATTGAAAGTTGCCACAGCAGCACAACTGTCAGCACTTGTCATGGCAGGGGCATAGGCCTACGGTGATGGGAGGTGACAGGGGTTTATTTGAAATCCGGTTTAAATCGGACACTGAGACTCACAAACCATGAGCTAACCCGACGCGCTCACAGCCGACCGAGCAGAGATAAAGAGAGAGAGAAAGGGAAGAAAAAGAAATTGAAAGATAAGAGAATATTGACACATGAATGAGAGTGAAGAAAGAAGGAACGACAAAGAAGGAAAGAAAGGAAAAAATAAACTTTCATGATCTTTTTATTTACAATCGATTTTGGATAAACATTAATAAAATATTATAAGAAAGAAAGAAAGAAAGAAAGGAAGAAAGAAAGAAAGAAAGAAAGAAAGAAATAAAGAAAGAAAGAAAGAAAGAAAGGAAAAGAGAGTGAAAGAAAGAAAAAGAGAGCGAAAGAAAGAAAGAAAGAAAGAAAGAAAGAAAGAAAGAAAGAAAGAAAGAAAGAAAGAAAGAAAGAAAGAAAGAAAGAAAGAAAGAAAGAAAAAGAGAGCGAAAGAAAGGAAAAAAGAGTGAAAGAACGAAAAAGAGAGGGAAAGAAAGGAAAAGAGAGCTAAGAAAGAAAGAAAGAAAGAAAGAAAGAAAGAAAGAAAGAAAGAAAGAAAGAAAGAAAGAAAATGATAGATCATAGATGTCTGAATGGTTTCACTGTTGATACAGATGGTTATGTAGTCAACTTTAAGTTTCCTTAAAGACTGCTGCTGTTGACCTCTTAGAAACAAAGACATTTCAACTTTAGACATCTATACCTAAATTCTAGTTTTATGATGCACAAATTGAAATCGTGCATAGATATTTAATGACTCCGGGTGGGTTTACACATTAAAGTAGGATCTCATGTTGGGTTCACAGACGGCTCTGGACAATTTAGTGATCTTGAAGCCCCCTAGTGGTGATAAATGCCACTGCATATTTGAACAAAGTACCTAAGAGTTCTTATTGACAGTAGCAGTTTTATTGAATAACAGTAGCAGGTGAAGCATATGGGTAGTTGACAAATAAACCGTAAATGAGTCCTATATGGTGTGACATACAGGTAGTAAAAATTTAGGGGGAAAATTAAGAAAAATCTTTCTTATGCTATTTTATATTATAAAGATAAATATTAATATAAATAATAAAAACAGCTTGTTTTCTAAATTTTTGCTATGTCAGACCATAGGACACATTTACGGTTTATTTGTCAATTGTAAAAATATATTAAAAACTGCTGTATATGGGTAGTTATACACTACCCACTTTTCTTTTTCTTTCTTACTTTTTCTTTCTTCATCACATTAAAAATGATATACATATTTGTTGTTGAAGTATATGTATTATGTAAGCAAGCAATCGTCAAAGCATAACACACATAGTTTATAAGAACATCCCATTTGTATGCACTGATATTAACACAAACTTTTTTTCTTTACAGCATATAAATAATGACCACATCCACGGAGAAAAGAAGGAGTTTGTGTGTCGCTGGGAAGAATGTTCAAGAGAGCAGAAACCCTTTAAAGCTCAGTACATGCTGGTGGTGCACATGCGCAGACATACAGGAGAGAAGCCACACAAATGCACGGTGAGCATTGCATTTAATACCGTCTGGCACGGCTGCAGTTAATAAAAAGCAGCTACACTGCATCTGTTTAGTGTTTCTTTGTTTGCAGAAACTCCAGTAGGTAGGACATCTATTGTTCTGGGCTTTGGTTAAGAACTACCCGCTGCAGTAGACTTGGTCTGTCTCAAACAAAACAATCTGTGCATGACACTTGTGGGTTTTGTTTCTCTCTCTGTGCAGTTTGAAGGCTGTTCAAAGGCGTATTCCAGACTGGAGAACCTGAAGACACACTTGCGCTCGCACACAGGAGAGAAGCCCTATGTCTGCGAACATGAAGGCTGCAACAAAGCCTTTTCCAACGCGTCAGACCGAGCCAAACACCAGAACCGCACACACTCCAATGAGGTAAATGCACACACATGCACACACACAAGTGCCGTTATATAGCCAGGTATTTAGGTTACAGTTGAACCAGGGTTAATATAGATTTACTTTTTTTTTGTAGGTGATTATTTAAATATGTTTAAACTTACTAAATGCTGCCTAATCTTGTAGTATTTTTATCAAGTTTAATAAGATTAATAAAGGTGGATTATAAAATAATTAATAATAAACTATATATGAAAAGCTAAAATTAAAATGAAATAATAATGTGTATAATAATATATACTAAAAACAATATAAATAATAAAAATAATGACATATTAAATTAAATAATTAATTAAATAATTTTACCAAATGTTAAACATCCTTTTTATTTTTATTTTTTTATTATAATTTATTATAAAAATGCATTTATAATTTTTTTTTATAATAGCAAATACAGTAATTAGAATTAAGTAATTTACACCATTACATGCTAATGTTTTTCTCACTCTACTTCTTTCAGAAACCTTATGTGTGTAAAATCCCCGGTTGCACTAAGCGATACACTGATCCCAGCTCTTTACGGAAACACGTTAAGACTGTCCACGGTCCCGAAGCCCACGTCACCAAGAAACAACGGGGGGATACTTACCCTCGACCCCCAACACAGCCCCGAGAACCTGGAGGTAACGGACAGGGCCGGTCGCCTGGGCAACTTCCCCTTGGAGCTATAACTGACCAAAGGGACTATAACCACGCTACCTCGAAACAAGACGAATGTCTACAAGTCAAGTCTATCAAGACAGAGAAGCCTATGGTAAGCCTCCTTCCACAATGAAAATATCATTCATGTTCATTTGTGACCCTAGACCACAAAAACTGTCATAAGGGTCATTTTTTATGTATTAATATGTAAACATCACCTGAAGCTTTCCATTTACAGTATGTATGGATTGTTAGGATAGGACAATATTTGGCCGAGATACTATTTAAAACTATTGAATCCGAGTGTGCAAAAAAATTAAAATATTGAGTAATCACCTTTAAAGTTGCCCATCAGAGGCGCTGTAGCAGGCCGTTGCTAAGAAGAAACAGGTTTGTTGTAACGCTCTCTATTGGCTAACTGTTGTAATGATGTTGTGGAGAGTAGATGAGCCCAGAAGCTGAAGTTCTAAGCTTTACAAAGATACCAAACTTGAGTGGGTAATTCCTAAGAGCGGGCAGCAGCGAGCAAAGTTCGTAGGCGTGTTTCATGCCATTTTTGTTTGTGATTTTCCTGCATCAACTCACAAAAAAAGTTATGATATATTTACAGTAGGAAATTTACGAAATGTCTTCATGGAACATGATCTTTACTTAATACCCTAATGATTTTTGGCATAAAAGAAAAATCACTAATTTTGACCCATACAATGTTTTGTTGGCTATTAATATTCCCATGCTACTTATGACTGGTTTTGTGGTCCAGGGTCACATTTGTGTGTTTAATAAATTGAAACTTCTCGCTTTTTTGTCATACTAATGTTTACTCCAAACTTCCTGTTTTGCGCTTCATGATTTCTTAACTGCTCAGCTAACACTTGCTTACAACCAGGTGCATCTTTGCACGATCTCTTTAATAACTGAATATCTTTTTTGTCCGCTACCTAACGCACAACTTGTCCTCTCTTACTAAGGACAGTGGGTGATCAGGTGAGAATGGTGATGTCATTGTTGGTCTCCTGCTTTCTCTTTCCATTCTTTTTCATTCATGCAAGTCTTGACCATCTGGATCAATTTGAAATCATCGTTCTTTCTTCAGTCATTGGTCAGCAGCATCATATCATCGACATAATTTTAATGGTGTACAGTGGTGATAATTCCTTATTGTCAGCAGTCTTTTGATAACAGTGTTGTAACCTATTTCTATGCGATCGTGTAAGTATTATCTGCATAAGCTTGCATGTTAGAATTACCTGTGATGATTCTATATGCATTTGCAGCTGTAACTGCAGTTGTGGTTTCATTGTGTGTTCAGATTCTTTCTTCAGCTCAAATGGTTTATTGAAATCATAGAAAACATATACAAGCTTTCTTATACCGCTACAAACAACAATGCAGCTCATTCATGAGAAGACATTTTTAATCGCAACTCACAAAACAATCTCATTTGAACCTAACAGCCTTAAAGTAAGACCATTGTTCCTGAAATTGGGGCAAATGCGCTTACCTCTACTCCCAATGCCGGATATTTAGTTCTGGCATAATGGTGATTTAAAGGCAACCTGTTTTGCACATCACTGATTTTAATTTAAAATGTTAATTTAAGATTTTACTAATACATTTTTTAAATCAAACTTTGAAAATATTATCATAAGTTAATGCACCATGAACTAACATGAACAATTGCATTAAATAAATGCTGAAAACTATATTGCTCATTGTTAGTTCATGGTAATTAATGCATTTACTAATGTTAACAAATACAACCTTATTGTGAAGTATTACCTAAACCAGTCATCGTCAACTGGCGGACTGGAGACATTTAAAATTTGGACTCTTTCAGTTGTTTAAATTGAGCCACGCGTCTACACAACACAGAATCACATCACGCGTACTCTCAGGAACATTTATGTAATTGATCTTTTGTCGCTATATCCTGTGATATCTCTTAGCTATAAACGCGCTTCATTTGACCCTTTCCGCTCCGCGTGTGCTGCTTTTCTTTGTCTTTGTCTCGCATGAAGAGCAGCAGACACTATTTTAACAACACTAGTGCAGACACGCAGAGCAGATAAATGGAGACACAAGAGTAAACAAAATGCAGCAATATTAAAGTATTTGTTTCAGTCAGTCTGTTTACTGTTTGCTAAATGTCTCCAACCTTTCAACCAGATTTGCGATATTTTATGAACCATAACGTTTTTATCTAGCCTACATTTATCATTAGCATTATTGATCAGCATGTAAACATTTGTGTCCCTGTGAAAACCCAGGCTAAAGTCTCATAAACAAATGAATTATTAAATAACAAGCATCAAAGATTAATTTCAAGCATTAACTAAAATTTTGATCTTTGAAATGGCATTATTCAGTCAATATTGAAGATATTGTTGTTATATTTTCACAGAATGTTCTGTAGGATGATTTTATGTAGAAAACAGTAAAAAGACTCGCTGGGTTTTCACAAGCAGGATCACATTTTGTTCTAATTGGGAATTTAAAGATAGAAGTAGTTCTGGTATGAAAGACATGGAAAGGATAATTTAGTAAGTAACTTTGTTTTTTGTTTATGATGAGAGCAATTTAATTCTTACATTAAATTTGTTGTTTATAGCTTTTTTATTTACAAATATTAATGATCAGACTTAAGAGGGCATTCCCCTAAAGCCACAGAGCCTACAATACATACATACTGTGGATATCAAAATATAAAATAAATGGCCTGATGAAAGATCATACCTTTTATATATATATATATATATATATATATATCCAAGTGGGCTAAATTGATTAAATATTTATTTTTTGTTATTTAAAAAAAACATATTGTCCGGACCTCCGTTTGGAAGAAAGTATAAAGACTGGACCTCTTGGAACTTTAATTGAATACCCCTGACCTAAACGTTTCCTTTGGCATGACTTCAACATTGCATTTCACTTTCCTCATTACGTTTCATCTATAGAAAATGTCCCGAGTGATGTTGTGTTACCTTTCAGCAATAAAACTGAAATTTAAGATTCACGGTATTTGTTTTATCTCACCTTCTAGACGTCTCAGCCAAGCCCTGGCGGTCAGTCTTCATGCGGCAGTGACCAGTCCCCCATCGGCCCACATTTCAGCCGTGGAGTCCAGTTTGCTCTGAGCAGCTTTGGGCTCGCAGGGGAGGTGGCGGTACTCGAGGCCCTGGAAAATGAAGACGAGGAGGATGAGGAAGGAGAGGATGCCCCCATCATGGACTCTACAGTATCCACCGCAACAGCCATAGCGGCAACACTAGCTCTTCAGGCTCGCCGAAATGTGGGACGACCCCTGCGCTGGATGGAGCACGTTAAGATGGAGAGGTTAAGGCAGGTTAACGGAGCTGTGTCTAGGCTAGGACATCTGTCCCCTACACCACCCCCCAAAGGCCAGGCCCTGCCTGCCCTCACAGGAAAAGGTGCGTCTTTGTTTTACAGCTTTTTCCACATGGGTTTTAGGCATGACTTATAATTATAATTTCATCCTCTCTAATTCTCAGGTTTATGCCTTGGTAGGAGTAGTGCCATGGGGGCACCAGCGCCCCAGCCTCCTCTGCGTCTCGAGCCGTCCAACACGGAGCTGACCATGCTGAATCTGCTTCATGAGCGCCGGGACAGCAGCGGCAGCACCACCAGCTCCGCCTACCTGAGCAGCAGTCGTCGCTCTTCCGGCATCTCCCCCTGCTTTTCCAGCCGCCGCTCTAGCCAGGCCTCGCAATCCGAGCACAGTCACCATCGACGTCTCCACAATCTCAGCGCCACTGACTCTTATGACCCCATTTCCACCGATGCCTCCAGACGCTCAAGTGAAGCAAGCCAGTACGGAGGAGGTGGAAGTTCATTCGGGGTAATGCATGGTGGAAACTGGAGTGGTGGAGGTATAGGAGGAAGTGCGATAGGAACGAAAGGTGTTCTTAACCTTACCCCAGCTCAGCACTATCACCTGAAGGCCAAGTATGCAGCTGCTACAGGTGGGCCTCCTCCCACACCCCTACCCAACATGGAACAAATGAGTCTGAAGTCCCGTCTGGCTATGATGGGAGATTGCCAGGACTCGGGTCTGCTCACGTTGCCACCGCTGGTCAGGCCACGTCGCTGCAGTGACGGCACACACGGGAGTCCCACGATATATCAACGAAGAGGACTTTACCCTGGTGAAGGTCCAGGAAATAGTGATAGACGAGCCAGTGACCCCGTGCGGAAACGGGATCCGAGTTCTTTTGGCTTGTCAGAGGTACAGCGTTTCAGCAGTCTGAACAACATGAATACATTACCTCATCTAGCAGGAAATCATTACTCAGATGAAGGAGATCTAGGACTGAGCCTGCAGAACTACGTCTATCCAGTTGGCAGCTTGCAGAGGAGTCTGCACTCTCCTTGCCCTCCCAGCATCATGGAACAATCAGCACTTGAGGACTTGGCCGTAGACCAGGATGATGGTCTGTTAAATGCAGATGAAGACATCTTGCCAGATGACTTGGTGCAGTATCTCCGCTCTCAAGATCAAGAGTTGGCTCACATTCAGGAGAATATTACCAGTGATTCCAATCCCCACAGGTCCACTTTTAACCAAGGTACTGCAGTCGGACAGAATTTCGTCAACACGCAACAGAAAGTGCCAGAAGGTACCAGAAAGGATGTGATGCCTATCCAGTGGAATGAAGTGAGCTCTGGCAGTGCTGATGTTCCTCCTCCCAGACAGCAACCTCAAAGGTGCGGGAGATGGTCGGACCACAGTGGCATAATGAGCAACCCCTTCGGTCGCTTTGGGAACATGGTTGTGCAGCATCAACAACCCCACATGGATTGTGTAGATGATCACTTGACCCTTCATAGAGGCGGTGTCCAACATGTGGAAAATGAGAGCTCTGGATCCAGACATCCAGACCAGTATCAGCAAATCACCAAGACAACCCAACCATCATGCAGGATGAATCCAGGTGTTAAGAGTCAATCTTCCTCAACATCCCAACTTGAGTCAAGGCACAATTTTGGTTGTCCAGACTTCTCTCGCATCTCCTTAGGGCCGATCCGTCCTAACTGTTTCCAGCAGGCAAGTACGCCGCAAACCCAGCTCCAGCCAAATAACACCTTCACACATCAAATCAGTGGTAACTCCACAATACTGCCTCAACAGCCCCAGCCTCCTATGACCCACCCACCAGTCAACAGCAGCCACAGAGGTTTCTCTCAGTCTTACTCCACTCAACAGATTACAAACAATCATAATCCTCAGTCATGCCAGCTAAAAATAGTAAGGAATGGAAACAGTGCCAATTGCTCCCTTGCAAACCAAGTTTCAGGACTGAAGCTTGAAGCGAACGATCATATTCAGACCAATGCTTGCTCTTCCATCCAACAACAACACTTGGCATTTATTTCCGAGAGCTTTGAATCCAACTCATCGTCTTCTCACAACATTCTGCCGTCATGTCTAATGGAGTCCTTGACGACAGAAACTGAAACACCTTCCGAGGCTCTTTTGTCTCCTGGGGTTGATCAGGTGACCAGCACGGTAGATGGCAACCCGGGTGTAGGTTTGGATATTTGCTCCATTCTTGAGGATAGCTATGAGCAGGGTAGTCTGGTATCTGATATTATTAGTCCCAGTGTTTTTCAGGGTCTGTCTCGGACGACCTCTCGACTATCTACCCCACGTCTTTCAGCTGTGTTTCACAGCATGCATCCAAGCACTAACAACATGGCTATCGGTGACATGAGCTCCCTCCTCACCAGTCTCGCAGAAGAGAGCAAAATTCTAGCTATTATGCAGTAGTTGGTGACTTCCCCGCCGCAATAAAGTAGAAGGACGATATACGTTGTGCATGTAGTGTAAAGGAAGAGAAAGTAGTTTAATAGGTGATGTTGTGTTGGCACACAATCTATTTTGAATCTGCCCAATCTTCCAAGAGGCAGCGACCAATAAAACCATATATAAATACAAATATATATTATAAAAGTATATATAAATAGTTATTCCATATCTGGAATAGAGGCTATTTTAAAAGCCTTTGTTTTATATTGCTATTGTGATGACAGCAGGAGACATTGGTCTTCTTCACATGATATTAAAACAGTATTCTGTGTATTGTTTTTTGTTTTGTTGTACACTGTTGCTAAAAGTGCATGTTATTTTTTCATGTCAAGTGTACACATTGTCCACTAAAGTGAGTTTGTTTGCTCATGTATTGTGTACCTTTGTTTTTAAGATGATGTGGATTCGCACACACTTGATTGTCATCAGCTCAAGACTGGGTCAAGTATCATTCTTAGCAGGCCAGGGGTCTTAAATGTCTTAAACGTGATTTCGAAAGTCTTACCAAATGTTGTTTTGACCAATTATTTCCAATTTGTTCAATTGAACCCAAACAGGAGGGACCATTATGTTATGTATAAGGGTACGACAAGTGTGGAGCTGATAACTCTCTATCTTGATTTAGCTTGACTTGTATATAAATGTTGATATCGTTTTTTCTTTTTTTATATTGTAAAATTGTCATATTTTTCATGACTGGTGCTGACCGTAAGCCGTGCATTATGTGACCGTTGTGGGGGAAAACATTGTGGTAATTTCAGTCAATCTCAACATGTTGCTTTATTGCACATTGAATTTAAATTTGTGGCCAAAATGTGTTGAAAACATTGGTAACGTTTCTTGTTTAAATGTATCTATTTTATGTTGTTTTTATTAAAGTCAGTTGTGTGCTGTTTTTGTCACAACAGTGCAGTGAAACTGTAATGTGGAATATCATTTATGTCTTGGTTTTGTCTATTTTTTTTTATAAAAAAAACTCTACCTACACATTTATGATCAAAAACTGAAAGACTTATGAGTACCAAGACACACCAAGCTCTTACAAGAGCTATAAGATTTTTAGCAGTATTAAAACTACCCTGCAGTTTCTACCTGCATATGTACAGTTTTTTAAAGGCGTACTCTAGTAATGAGTTTATGATTTTTTATGGTTATATCAGTTTTTTGAAGTTGTGTACCAGTGTTATGTTTATGTTTTTAAGGTGGTATAACCCATTCCCAGAGGAAAGGACTAGAGGGTTTGGGCCTAAGGTATGTGCCTTATGAATGCCTCTCCAAACAAAAGAAACACTGCCAATGTTTTTAAGTAATTACAATAATAAAATGAGTATGAATTTGTGGCAGGAGTCCTATGGCTTAACATGTAACATGCAACACACGTTCTGCTGGTTGGGCATTTAGTTTTTTATTACATTTAATTCTGTTTTATGCTTGTAAATACATATTCATTAAGTAGACTGTAGTTAAGATTTTAGATGGCGTCAGAATTAGTATAAAAATCATATAAAGCAGGTATATCCCAATGCTCTGTTTTCAGTTCAAACAAAGTGATAAAAATGGAGTCAAGGTGCCTAGCACCCTCAGACTGGGAACAGAATATCAATGCTCTTTTTATATCAGATTACAACAAATGTTTGTATGGTTTTAATAAAAAAAATTTAATGAGGGCTGTCTGTGTGCTTTTATTTTAGGAAACAATTACTAAGATACAGTGATGAATATTTGGTATTACTGGACATTGAAGGTGAATAAATTGCCACCTTGGAATTAGAAGGTTCTGTTCTGAGCAGTTCTGAGCAGATATCGAGCTTCGAAGTTTTTGTATTCCGTTTTACTTTGTAGATGGAACCTATTTGTTTTCTAAAAAAAGTCCCAAAATGTACACAACGTAAATAATAGAATAAGCTTCACATAATGTAAATAAGTTCTCACAGAATAAGAATAACCTAATTTTGACAAAAATGTCAAACCTTAGAATACCAAGGTGATTAAATATGCCCATATCATACTAAATAGTGCTGTGTAAAATACTGTATATAAAAATATTTAATGCACATATAAATGGGCATTCAAACACGAAAACACAACAGAGAGATAAACAGATTTGCAGATCTGTCCACTTGTGTCAGGTATGCCTTTGTCCACCTCTAATAATACATAAAATAATATATTATTATATTATATTGTATATATTATACAAATATAATATTTTACATACAAGCTAATGGCACAATTGAGAAATTTTGTAGGAAAGAAAAAGTAAATGAAAAATGATATATAATCAGAATCAGAAGAGCTTTATTGCCAAGTGTACTTGCACACACAAGGAATTTTCTTTGGTGTTGGAAGCTTCTAGTACAGACATTCAACACAATGACAATACACATATAATAAGATTTACAGTCTAAAGATTCTAAAATATGCATATATAAAATAAAAGACTGTTGTACAAAAAATGGGGGATAATAACATATAAGAGACATTGTACAGGGTAGTATATAGTAGAATATACATATTAACAGATTGTATGTACAGTACACTTGTGCAAATGGATAATGTTGTAAGTAGAGGTAGTGTTATATACATGTAGAAATAAAATGTAGATATAATAAGGCACTATAGTGCACAATATAAGAGTAGTGAAAGTGGAATATTGATTTTAAGGAGCGGTTATCTGTTTAGGAGGGAGATTGCCTGGGGGAAGAAGCTGCTTCTGTGTCTGGAAGTCTTGGTGTTTGGTGCTCTGAAGTGCCGGCCAGAGGGCAACAGTTCAAAAAGTTTGTGTGCAGGGTGTGTGGAGTCAATGATGATTTTTCTTGCCCTGTTTTGAATATGAATATATTCTACATGACACATAATCTCATCATAATCCCAATGTAAAAACCATTACATAACTTTTGGATAGGTCTTGCTTAAACGTGAAGCCCCTTAAGCCTAAAGTGTGCAAATTGTACAGGGGGAACGTAATCTGACATCTGAGAATATGTCAGATACTGTTCCCTCTGTAATCCATTAGATAGAAAAGTCATGTGTGTCTCACATTTACCTTGCCGACTTTGAACATCACAAGAAGTAAGTTCCCAGAGTTTTAGGCTGATATCACTTAAGTTTTTCCAACATAGCATGAGAATGTATTCTGAAAATTAAGAATGTTGCTGTCAGATGAGGTTCACCTGTGTTCAATGAGAAAAAAAGACAGCCAGGCAGTACTCAACCCAAAGACCTGCTCACCATAACACAGTAATCCCTAAACCACCAGGATTTTTGGATGGGGTCTGTTTAAGAATAAAAGCTTCATGAGACAAACGGTGTTGCTTGTGTACATGCATCAGACTGAGTGTTTCCTATAAAGTTTTAGGGGGTACAATTGTGGCAGGTAGGAAAAACATACCCTGCCCCAATATTACCCTTGAAATATTATCCTCTTATATGTAACATGTAGTGCGTGTGGCCTTGAAATGTTAGCGTGTCTACATAAATATGGAGATATTTTACATGACACATACTGTGTTGCTTGTGTGTATGCATCAAACTCAGTGTTTTTGACAGCATGTGCATCCATGACAAGAATGTTGCTTTCAGATGAGGTTCCCGTATTCAGTGAGAAAAAAGACACCAGGCAGGACTCAAACCAAAGACTCCTCACCATAATTCCAACGTACTAACCACTACACCACCTGGTCCAGTGAAAGATTCCTTAGTTAAAAAAACTAGTGGGGTGAGATCTTGTCAGTTTTCGTGTGCTGCTTTTGAACACTTTCCTGTGGCATGTTGCGTTTTCATGTTTTAATGACAGCGAGGAGTGTGAGGTGCATGATCATTCTGAGAAAATATTTAAAGTATATACAAATATTTATAGTGAGAACAATGATCAACAATGCGCACTTTGATATTATTGTGGACACACCCTTACGAAAATTAACCATGTTTTTTTGTGGTACAAGTGTAGTAGGCCTAACCATGTTTTTTTGGTGCATTGATTACTTAGGGCAAAACCATGGTTTTACTACAGTATACAACCATCGTTTACTATAGTTTTTACAAAAAACATGCTTTTCAAAACCATGGTTCTTTTGTGATAACCATTGTTTTACTACAGTGACCATGTTTTTTTGGTTTTAACTGTAGTAAAACCATGTTTTTTCAATTTTAACTGTAGTAAAACCATGTTTTTTCAATTTTAACTGTAGTAAAACCATGGTAAATTTTTGTAAGGGCGTGCGAACACACACGACTGCACCCACGCAAATGTGAGCTCAAGAAAGTTAGTTAACTAAAACAAACTATATTATACTACATTATATTATCTATATTATTTAAATAAAAACGTATCTGTTTTGATTGATCAAAAACATCCATCCATCCATCCATCCATCCATCCATCCATCCATCCATCCATCCATCAACATCCAACATTTCCTAAAGTAAAGTGCCAAGTGTAGTGAATACAGTTTAGGGTGCAGTTTAGGATGCAAACACTAGAGAGCACACAAGCCCATCAGCCTCATAACATCCCTGCAGAAGAAGACAGCGGGCCGCTGCTGAAACAAAATGGCGGACATGGAAGTGGATTTACGGAGCGAGAGGCTGGATAACGGGTAAGAGCACGTGCGCTGTGTAATCTTACAAACAGCGCTTTTTTAACTACCGAGTGTGAGTGCTTATACTTATGTAAGTGCTTCAGATCGTGATACGTTCATCTCAAGTAAAATATGAGGCGTTTGATAGCACTACATCTGTTCGGCTTGTGTTAGCATGCTAATGCTAAATGGCTATATGGTATTATACAATAGCGAATTACCAATATTGCTAAGCGCCGTTTAATTGTTTTTCTACAACGGGCTTGTAAAATTATCAATTTCAAAGCATTTCACTGTTGAATTTTGTCTTCCTTGTTTTTAATCTTGTTTATGTGGTTCATTTCCTAAAGTGTCTGATGCTATTCTTGATATGACCAACACGCTAAATTACACCGGCTGGTTTACTCTCTGAGTTTCAGTTAGGCAAAAAAGTACAATAAATCCTCTCGTCATATTATGTAATATGTATCAGTACAGAATAACTGTGGTACCCAGGGAAATTGTTGGTGTATTATGTAACGTTAGCGGATATTATGCCAACAAGCGTGTCCATGGCTTGTGGGGAATATCGTGTTGCCAATGTCTTGACGAAACAAAACAAACATTAGCTGAACGCATTATTTGGCGCCTTATTAAAATAGCTAGTCTTAAGTGTTTAATGTCTCAGTTTCCTTCTAATACTTTAGATATAACTTATTTCACGTTTTTTATTGGTTGTACACCTACCTTGTCCGCATGTGCTTTGTTTTTTCCAGGCCTGAGGATTTAGAAAGTCCTGAGAAGAGTGGGAATGAGGATGAGAACGGTGAAATATCTGGGGAGGATGAAGATGAGGAAGGTGAGGAGGAAGCAGAGGTGAACGGTGAAAAGCAAGACAGCGGCTCCAAGCATCACAGCAGCGGAGGCAAACACAAGAAAAAGAAACACAAGCACCGCAGCAAGCACAAAAAACACAAACATGCGTCTGAGGAAAATAAGGAACGTAAACGCAAACACAGACACAAACATAAGAAGCACAGACGCAAAGAGGAGACCACCTCCTCGCCCACCGGGGCCATCAACAGGAGAGCCGGGGACGACTCTCTTACTCTTGGCAATGCCACCGTTGATGACCGGGCTCTTCTGGAAGACCTGGAGAAACAGAGAGCGCTGATCAAAGCCGAGCTGGACAGCCAGCTGATGGAGGGTAAGGTTCAGTCAGGCATGGGTTTGATTTTACAGGGTTACAATACCGGCTCCGAGGAGGACGGAGAGGGGTCAAGGGCACGAAACGGGCAAAGAGGAAGCGGGCCTCGAACCCGCTCGCCGAGGGACCAGAGTAGCAAGAGGGGTAAATCCAGGCGGGACTCGACGGATGCCAGCAGCCGCTCTCGGGACAAAGCAGGGAGGGACGGTAAGCTTGACCGAATGACCAAAAGTGCTAAAGAGGCAGTAAAGGAGCGTAGCAAGTCCAAAGAGAGAAAACGCTCCCAGAGCAGGGACAAATCCAAGGAACGTGGGAGGAAATCCCACTCCCCGTCCAGCAGGCGGCGCTCTTCTGCAGAGAGAAAACCTGATCAGAAGGGGCGATCAGACCGCCGTTCCCCTGAGAAGAGGGAGCAAGCTGGGAGGAGATCGGGCTCGCGAGGGCGCAAGAGCCGGTCGCGAGAACGACGGTCGCGCTCCAAAGATGCTCGGCCTGGGCGTTCAGAGATCGACAAAGAAAAGAGGCCGGGAAAGTCTCCATCTAAAGACACGTCTTCTGGAAAAGAGAATCGATCGCCTCATCTAAGGCGAGCTGTGAGCCCTCAGCGGCGGCGCAGTTCTTCCCCTCGCCACAGGGAGCGGCAATCCAACCAACACCCCTCGGGTTCAGCCGATCGGAACTCTAAACTGAGCCACTCACCATCTAGGAATAGATCACCTGCCAGGAGGGCACGAAGTCGCTCGATTGATCGCAGGAGAGATTCTCCCTTCAGGTACACATCAACACAACTTTACATAGTCAAACTTAGTTGACATTGAAATTCCTTCAATGCTGTTTAAAGAGCTTTCCAGATTGAGACCTCAAGATGTTGGATGATAAAATGCCAAGAAAACAATTTATCAACTCTGAAGATGCGTAAATATAACTGAATTAGTTTATTTTGGATGGTTTTAGTCACAACATACTTCCCACAGTTGTTGTTTCATAGTTTCGATGGGTTTAATATTATTCTAAAGTGTGGAGAAAAATAAAGTGATTCCAAACTTTTGACTGGTAGCCCAGAGGTGTACAGAATTGTATTGTAAGTATTGTACTCTGATAAAGTTAAATGTACTTTGGAAAAGTTTTACTACACTACATTCATCATACTTTTTACACCACACTACACACATTTTATTTTTTTTGCATTTTATTTTAAAACTTAAGTGCTTAAAATAAAAACCTTTAGCAAAGGAAAGTACTATTTCTTAGTAAATTTAGTAAAAGTAGTACATTTTTAATTGACTAAACTAATTTACTAAAGGTAAAAAAAGTAGTGCTGTCGAACGATAATTTGCGATTAATCACATCCAAAATAAAAGTTGGTTTACATAATATATGTCTGTGTACTGTGCATATACATTTTGTATTTATAAACACAAAAACGTACACATACCTGTGTATATATATTTAGGATGTATTTACATGTATTTATTCATATTTTATAGGAATGTAACGATTCACTCAGCTCGCGATGCGATTCACGATTCTGATCTTACGATGCGATTTAAAAACAATTTTTTTACGCGAGTAATTTTAAGGAAAATTTTAAATGAGCTACTGCCCTTTTATTATTTCTCTAATGCTGCACAATTCTTTGTAAAATAAAAATATATTTTATGTCTAATAACAAAACTAAATTGCAGTTTTAAAACAAATTCCAAATCAAATAAAAAATGAATACAAAAGTCTCTTTAATATAAACAAACTAAGACTTTGTCTGTGGTTTTCCTAATTTTTACTTTTTTAAGAAATATCAGCATATCCACGTTTACCAAGATTGCAGAAAAATGATATATTATAATCGATTTTCAACAAGCTCACGGTAAATCATTACATCCCTAATTTACCAATAATGGAAATTTTATATAAATGTTTAATTAATATTTTATGGTTTTCTTTAATGTATACATGTATGTGTATGTTTTTATAAATACAAAATGAATATGCACAGGACACAGATGTATATGTAAACACTGGATGCGATTAATCGTAATTAATTGTTTGACAGCCAACTTTTTGACAGAAAAGTATCATGTTATGATTTAGTGTTTTGGCTTTGGAAAAGTGTTACTTCACAACATTATAAAGTACAAATCCTTGAAAGTTTACTAGAGTAAAAATACTTCACTATTATCCACCTCTAATGTTGCTATTGACCTGATGAAATTAAGGATTGCAGATTATGACAGATATATATTCTATTATGTGCTGTTAAAATGCTTAACTTGTTTATTTGATGTGTTATTTTACAAGTTTCACCCAAAAATAAAAGAAACAGTCATTGTTCATTCAAATCTGTACATGACACTCTTCTGTGGAACACAAACGAAGATATTCAATATTTTGAGAAATATCTAAAAGTCAATGGAGGCCAATGTTGTTTGGTTACCAATGTTCTTCAGAATATGTTTTGTTCTGCAGAAGAAAGAGTCATCTCTTCTGCATGGGAAGTACCAGTGAAGACAGATTTATAGCTTAGCTCTAGGGGTTATGTCTTTGTTAGCATGAGTGACATTGAACGTGTAAGAGAGGATCAGAGCTATTCTTAGCTTTGAAATCAAAATAAAGGACCGTACAGTCAATAGGCATCTTTGTGTTGTGTAGATGTTTTTTCCCCAGATACATTTAAATAAGTGCACTTAAATTGATATGCACTTACTAAACACACACTCCTACCAAATGCTAAATGCTTTTTATCTAAAGCAACATGTGTACAGTAGTTAATGGAGCAGTCCCACGGAAATGGCCTAGGGTTAGTGTATTGCAATCATGAGGTGCTTTGTATGTGTTCTATATTGTTATTGCTTGGTTTTGGCTAGGTTGGGTCATTGATTTGCTATTGGATACAAACATGTCTGAAGGTACCAGTGCACAGTAGAAGTAATTGAGTGAATGATTTCAAGTAGTTCATCTATTTTGGGAAATTTTTTCAGGAAACGTCCTCGAATGGATGGAGTCGGGAGGTCACGGGAGACGAGTCCATCCCGACGCAGAATGAGCCGCTCACCACTCAGGCGTAGATCTATATCACCACGACGACAGTCTCGCCTCTCCCCCAGAAGGCGATCACCTTTAAGACGAAGGTGAAACTACATTGAGAAATTGATTGTTCAGAATTTGTCAAATAGTGGTAATAGTTAAGGTATCTTAATTGTGTAATGTACCTTTTGGCCAGGTCTCTTGAAAGGGATCGGTTCGGCCGTGCCAGACCGCGACGATCCACCTCCAGAGATCGTGATAGGAGGAGGAGGCGGCGGAGCCGAGATGAAGATAAGTTCAAAGGCAGCCTATCAGAGGGAATGAAAGCAGACCGTGACGACTCATCTGAAGAAGTGTAAGTAGTTATTTTGTTTTAGTTTTCGTGTGCTCATTTATGAAGAATATTGACCATTATGGATGTGACAGTTCACTTACCTGACTATGGAAAACTGCTTTAAAAAACAAAAAAAGCTTACTTAATAAAAACCTACCTTCATCTACAATTGACCTATCGCTAAACCCCGCCCCCCTTAGATACTGTCGCTAGCTCGGACAAACTCACGGAGTTCTCTAATGTCTTACAATGAGAGCTGTCAGTGTGAAAGCCTTGTCCCAAGAGTTTTTTCACACATTTTGCACACACACTTCTGTTGGGGAGCATTCTAGCGGGACTTAAATATATCACGGCGGTTTATATAAAAATTTTTACCATAAATATGGTAGATAAGCAGATTCATTAGGAAGCGAGAGTTTACAGATCACAATGCAAGTGGGAGAAGCCGGTCGTCATACTCGCAAATGACAATACTGTTCATGTTCCGCAGGGTAAGATTTAGAGCTGCACGATTAATCATTGAAAGATCGCAATCTCGATTCAGACACCCACACGATCTCATTAATGAAAACCAACGATTCTCGTGTCTATTAAAGGAGTCATATTGCACGGCTAAAACGAATATTATTGTTTGTTTTAGATGTAACGCAATGTGTATACACCATTTAAAGTTTAAAAAAAATGTATTTTCCACATACCGTGCATGTTTGTATCTCCTCTTTGCTCTCTGAAACGCGCTGATTTTTTACAAAGCTCATCGCTCTGAAAGCGAGGTGTGCTATGATTGGCCAGTTCAAAGCAATTGTACTGACAGGCAATACAATGAGATTTACAATTACGCCCACCTTAACTACGTGTAGATTTGGGCGGTCTTAGTCAAATCATGTTACGAAGTTACGTAGATTCGCCGGGGTGTGGTTACACGAGTCGTTTCAGGCAAGTCTGGTTGAGCATTTGCTTTTAGATAGAATGCATCTTTTGTTCCCACACTTTCATTTGTGCAATTTTACGTGACTAATACATGCATGGGCAACTTATAACACACCAAAAACACAGAAAAACACGTACTTCCGCCATATGACCCCTTTAAGTTACACCTCCGACTAAAATCATAACGCTTCAATGTGTGTTGGTGCTGCCGCAGATGCAGAGAAAGCATTATCGTCGTTAGGTATGAAACGACGTCACAAACAGTCTTTCAACCAAACACTATCATTATTATATCACCAAATAAAATAAAGTATTTACAGCCTGAAAACAAAACTGCTTCAGGATTGTTACATTGTTCTGATAATGCTTCACATCTTAACTAGACATGTATGAAAGACGAAACTACAATTGCAGTTTGTAGTGCGGACAAATCAGAGAGCGCGCTTATATCCGTCACTACAGTAAAAACACGTCACGAGAGTGTGTGGCGCTTATCACTGTATTTACGCTAATAGAGAAGCTGCGCTATTAGAGCTTTTCATCAAGTTGCACAACATTTCATGTTTTCAGGTTATTTTAAACTGTATACAGATTATAATACTGTGTTGTTATGTTTATCAGTAGTGTCTTTCTTTAAAGACCTCTTCAAGCAGTCTGTAGATGTCAGGCAAATTGATAAATCTTTCTAAAGACCTTTAATTGCAAGTGTCACCTTATGAATTTGTTTTACTGTAGAAATATTATATATACAAGTAACTTCAATGCATTAATACTTTTTAGAAAGTTCAACTTTTGCATTTATGTTTACCTATGGTATTTGTTGTACACAATTTCTCACTGGTTACTAAAGGTTAACCATGAAATATGTAATAATTTTAAAGCAAAGTCCTAAATATTACATAGGCTACCTAAATAAACTCTTTTTTTGGTAGAACCTCTAGTAAATGAAGCATTACTTTTAGTCGTCATTCAGAATCGCAATCTCTATTTGAAACCAAAGAATCGTGATTCTCAATTTATCAAGAATCGTGCAGCTCTAGTAAGGTAAATTAATTTAATATTTTACCGGTTTAATAAGGAGAGGCATTGTCATGTAGACCTTCGTTTATGTGTTTTTGACCTGCAATGAACATTACGTGAGAACAGATAACTAAATAGGTTTGTATGCAGGGTGTCCGCGGATCCTTAAAATGTCTTAAAAAGTCTTAAATTCCATGATGTCAAAATAAGGCCTTAATTAGCATTAACATGTCTTAAATCCGCTACGTAAATCATAAGGCTACTGCTGCTGCATTTAATTGTGGTAATGTGTTTAGTATTGAGGATTTTGATGCTGAAGAGGAGGATGAAGAGGCTCTCATTGAACAGCGACGACAACAACGGCTCGCTATTGTACAGGTAACACAGTCCAGAAAGCCTCCTGAGTCAGAAAGTGTCTTCTTTTAGATGACTAAAACGATTCAATTTTGATGTTGACAGAAATACAGAGCGGCAAATGAGGACAGTAATATGGGCTCAATGGCGTCGGAGCCGAGCAGTCCTCAGAGCAGCACTCGCAGTCGATCGCCCTCACCCGATGACATCCTGGAGCGCGTGGCAGCTGACGTGAAGGAGTACGAGCGGGAGAACTTGAACACCTTTGAGGCCAGCATCAAGGCCAAGCACAACCTCATCGCTCAGGAGAAAGAAGGTGGTGTACTCTGACAAGAGGTTTGCATAGGTTGGGATGTTGCAAAGAGCAACCAAACCAGTGCTGCTCTATAGGTGATATACACAGATGGTAGATCTAGAGTTGTTAGCGATGATGTAATTATATTGGAGCAATTGATCAATCAGCATTCAAGATATGATCTGTTTTATTAGCAACGCTCACATTGCTGAGTATATCTTTTATACAAAGACATCGCACACCATCATTGCCGTTATCATCTGTTCTGCAGGAACCAACACAAAGAAGCCCTCAGCACCTGATATGTTCACAGAGTCTGATGACATGTTTGCCGCAGACTTCGATGTGAGTTGTTTGTGCGTTGAGTTCATGTTAACTCTCTTTGTTTTGAAAGGTAGTTCTGACATGTGTCTGATCTCTCTCTCCTATCAGAGTGCTAGGTTAAGGGCTGCGGGCATCGGTAAAGACTTTAAAGAGAACCCCAACCTCAGGGATAACTGGACAGATTCGGAGGGCTACTACCGTAAGTCTTAAAGACATTCTACAGTTGTCTTTCTTTTTGGGCGAACTGTACCTTTACATAAATAAGGCTGCTGTTATCCCCAATCTCATCAGTTAAATGTAGTGATGTTAGGTGTGAACATTGGTGAGATCCTGGACAAGCGTTATGAAGTGTACGGGTACACCGGTCAGGGTGTGTTCAGTAATGTGGTCCGAGCGAGAGACACCGCAAGGGCTGGCCAGGAGGTGGCAGTCAAGATCATCCGCAACAATGAGCTCATGTGAGTATTGTGAGGCAGTTAATGCCATCGTTTATTTGTATTTGCCTTGTTAACAAAATTGAAGAGCTTTTTTGCTGTTTGGTCTCTGTAGGCCTATTCAAGCAAAGTTATTCAGTTAATGTAACGGAGCAAGAAAAACGTTGAAAAGATGAGTAAAATAACGCTCGCCGAAAGATTACAGTGTTGCTAATATCAACCTGATGTTGTGTGTTGTGTAGCCAGCTCACCCATCTCAATGATTTTCTACAGACACTCATCTCTTATCTTGATGCTAAACATTAGTCTTGTGCAGTGATATCTACTTTAGAAACGTGCACTGAAAACCAATCTCGTCCCAATAGGGCTTTTGTCTCGTTTTCTCCTCCTTGTTGTTTTGTTCAGCATAATCCTGTCTCATAAATCGTGTTTAATGTTTTTTTTTGTCACGTCTCATTACAGGCAGAAAACGGGACTGAAGGAGCTTGAGTTTCTGAAGAAGCTAAACGACGCAGATCCAGATGATAAATTTCACTGTTTGCGTCTCTTCAGACACTTTTACCACAAACAGCATCTCTGCCTGGTCTTCGAACCTCTCAGGTACTTTACACACCTGGATCGCTTGTGCATTGTTCTGAGTGAGTCTCAATCAACCTAAGGAGACACCACAACAAGACAAATGAAACAAGTTCATGGTTTTTTTGCCTTGTTTCTCACAGTATGAATTTGCGGGAAGTGCTGAAGAAATACGGTAAAGATGTTGGGTTGCACATCAAGGCGGTGCGATCCTACAGTCAGCAGCTCTTCCTGGCTCTCAAACTACTGAAACGCTGTAACATCCTTCATGCCGACATCAAACCAGACAACATTCTGGTGAGCATCATCTCTATGACCTCTAGCTGCGGTGACTAGATGCCGTTCATCAAGCAGTCCTGTTACCCGAGACTTGAACTATTCACGAACTCACTAAACTTCTCTGTGTCTGCAGGTTAACGAATCCAAGACTATTCTTAAACTCTGTGATTTTGGCTCAGCGTCCCACGTCGCAGACAATGAAATTACACCTTACTTAGTCAGCAGATTCTACAGAGCACCTGAAATCAGTAAGTTAACATACACATGCTTTATTTCGCCTCATTTCTAGAAACAGCAAGGGGTGTGCTTCATTTCTTCCACCGGCTGCTTCAACTTTTCATGTATATTAATAAATGAATAGTTTGTGCTCAGTTTTTGGTGTCTCTGATTTCTCTTCAGTTATTGGTAAGCCGTATGATTATGCGATTGATATGTGGTCGGTGGGCTGTACCCTGTATGAGCTGTACACGGGGAAGATCCTGTTCCCAGGGTCATCCAATAACCACATGGTGAAACTGGCCATGGATGTCAAGGGCAAGATGCCCAACAAGGTACTGAACCAGAAACACTATCAATATTTTTTTTTTATCAGGGCTCCAGACTAACTTTTTTACTAGGAGCACTGTATCCTGTGACTGAAATTTTCAGGAGCACAAGCAGAACATTTAGGGGCACACATTAAATCAGCCTGCAATGCAATTATTCAAATTGTTCCCCAAAATAGCTGTATTACTGACAAATACTTAAATAGACTTAACTCGCAGAAATTACAATGTGCAGTTTTATTTTCATTTCAGAGGGATATGTGACATTGTTCAATACCAGGGTCATGCGGAATCTGCTGACTTTTTTGTTAATTCTGTGTTTAAATTTTGGAATAATCTGCAGAATTCTATGGAACAGTTTTAAATGCGTTCACATTTGTCAGAAATGTAAATTGTTAAAATAGTTTTAAAATACTATCTGTCTATGCATTTAACTGCAGGTGACAGTGGTTTGGTTCTGCTCATCATTTAAAAAGAGGCAGAGCGTACAGTGAAGCTTTATGTACTAAGTAAAGAGACTGTATAAACTCTGAATACACCAGACCAAATTAGTACTGAATTCATTTGAACCAACAGAAAATGTGCATGTCATTTTGTATGAAGAAGTATACATTTTATTGTTCATAGTAAAGCAACGCAAAAGGCGTCGTCTTAATGCGTTCTTATGAGGATTTTATTGTGTATTAAGGACACTTTTCATCATGTTCACAACACGATGTAAAGATAACTTCATATAAAACTTAAGAGCATTCGCCTGTTGTTTATTCTTGTTTTGAACGGATTGGAAATGATTCAGCGACGTCTCAGGTAATCAACAGATAAATGGCGTATTCTGAACTCCTCTGCGGTTAGTTTAGTTTTAAACGTCTCAAATATCCAATCGTTCGTCTTCAGGCTCAAAAAATCTGTCACTCTTGGACTCTCCCCTTCTCATTCACATAGGCCTACACTGGTGGGCTCGCGATCTACTCATCTTTTCATATGAGATATAACAAATTGGCAAATCTGGTCACAGTCTGGAGCTCTGTTTATGGTTTTTATGTTTATACTAACATGTTTTTCTTCCGTTTTGTGTAGATGATCCGAAAAGGCCAGTTTAAAGACCAACATTTTGACCAGAACTTGAACTTCTTGTTCATAGAAGTAGACAAAGTGACTGAACGGGTATGTTCCTGTTCATTCATCCAGTTGACTTTAGTGCAGATTGTACAGATTATAGATTTCAGCTGTTAATTGCTGCGTAAGTAACTTTCTCAAAGCATAAATCTTATGAGGTTTACCTGCATGTTTACCTAAGTAAAGCAAGTATGTACACAACGTTTAAACTTCATTTTCGAATGCTTGAAGTATGTATACAGCGTTAATTTATTATACCTGTTGCTGAAAACCAAGCAAACTGCATTTCAACTTTTCGTCATATTAATAAGCGACAGCTTGACTTTCTTTATTCTGCAGAGCATTCGCGCATTGGTTTTGTGTCCATACAATAAGTGAATGGGTGCCGGCACTGTTCGGTTACCAACTTTCTTCAAAATGTCGTCTTTTGTGTTCTGCAGAAGATAGTCTGAAATGACAAGAGGGTGATTTAATGATGACAGAATTTTCATTTTTGGTTGAACTCTCTCTTTAAGAACAAAATCCAACAAACACCATGGTACATGTGTCTTTAAATGTCAATTTTCCCTGTATTGTCACAGGAGAAGGTAACTGTGATGAGCACCATTAACCCCACTAAAGACTTGCTCGCTGATATGGTCGGTGGCCAGAGGCTGCCTGAGGACCAGCGGAAGAAAGTCATGCAGCTCAAGGATCTGTTGGATGGAACTCTGATGCTGGACCCGGCGAAACGCATCACCATCAACCAGGCCCTGCAGCATCCCTTCATTCAGGAGAAGATATGACCACATTCACCTCTGAACTTTGACCTTCCATTAGAGCCAGAGCCATCCTGCTTTTTCAGGACGGAGCCATCAGACTTCGGCTCAGAATGTTTGGAAACATCACAAGACGATTTTCTATTTTGATTCATTTTCTATTTTGATTCATTTTCTAGTGGTTTTTGTTTTGCCCGGTCATTTGCTATTGATCTCTCAAAATGATCTTGTTTTTATTGTGTATATACACGTCATCATTCACTGAGAGAGGCACGGAAAGCAGTTGTCGGACTTTCTCTTATTTCACTTCAGAAGTTGCCGATCTGTGCAGAAGTGTTGAAAAGTATTTGGTACAAAGCGGTTGAGCTGTTCAGTAACAAGTTGTTTTGTTGGCATTTCAGTTGGGTAAATTTAAGACCAATGACATTCTCGTGTTATTCCAGATCTGTCTCTTTTGCCATCAGACTAAACAGCAGCTCTTGTAGCATTTGCTGATAAGCAATTTTATATCACTTCTTAAAAACATGATTTAATTAAAAAACATGCTAATTGTCCATCACACATATTGGCTTTGCTGTATTTCTGTTTTGTGCGTCACACTAGAAAACGTTTTGGTCCCTTTATCAACATAAAATTTCTGCCCCGTTACCTACAACACTCAAATTTTATCTGTTTAAATTATGTAGGACCCAATTGTTAAATAATCTTATGTACAAAAAGCACTGATTTAAGTCCATGTTTTAATTTGAAGGAAAATCTTTCTAATGTTTTGCTTTGTTAGTTTGTAATGCTGTCCATCAGCTGAGGCTACTGATTCAGTTTAGTGTATGGATGGATGCTGGATACCCCTCTTGAATCAGTAGCAAAGCTCTGCATACCTGGCCTTGTTTAAGTGTGTAGGGAATATACATGTTACGATTTAAAAACCCCTAATATTAAGATTAAGGTCATATAAGGTGTCTCCCTGCATGACCGAATTCAAACATTGCTTGACCTGTCAGTCTTCACAGATGAGCACCGATGATCGCTTTTATTTTACAATGTAAATACACGGTTTTCTTTATGTAAGACATCTGTGTTTTTTCTTACTAAAAAATGAAAGTTTTTTTTTTTTGAAAATAAACTCAAGATTGGATCGTGAAGGAAAATGAGAACCGCACCTTGAGTGTAATCATTTTAGTAATAAAATTATTTGGTATTTAAACATCATTATTGTATTTTGATTATTGTAGTAATGTTGAGAGCCAGCTGTTATATAACTATTAACTGCAGCTCTTGTAATATAATCTTTGGCATCTTGGGGGTGCTGTGGCATCTGAGACGAGATAAATCCACGTCTATTTTGAATGCCTGACCTGTGTGACATTTAGACAGTCATGTCACGTCTAGTTGAAAGTTTGTTAAGCATTTCCTGACATGCTTCCTCTTATTATCATGCACGCTGCTTCATACGGTCTAGAGGATAAATGCAGATGTAGACTTTAGAACTACCTCAAAATCATTACTATCACAAATCTCACTGACTGGTCTTAATGGATCATTTTTTAAGGGTGTCCTTAATGTGAAGTTTTAAGTATTTCGTACACTTACTGTGGGGTTATGTTGCTAGAAAAGAGATCTATATTGAGTTTTCACAGGATGTGAGAAGTTTCTAAATTATGTGTCAAGTTATTTTTAGGAATATGGGTAAATCCCATGTGTAGTTTACAGAGACAACCATTTCTCTAAAGTGTCCTTATTCCATCTAGTTAACCTCATATGCCCCGCCCTCTGTTACCCTAAAGTAACCGATTGCTCAATGAATGTTCATTGAAAGACATTAGGAGCTCGGCATCTCTCCCTTTGGCAGTCATCTTTATATAGTCCTTTGTTTCAGTGGCACATTTCAGGAATCTTAAATGCCCCGTAACTCCCAGACCTCTGTTTAAAAAAAGGCCCTCTCTGGTCATTCTCGGTGATGTGCACAGAAAGTTGGATTAGAATTTGCATTTTAAGACCAATTCTGAATTTCCATTAAAAACATAAGAGGATTGTAAGCATCAAAACAAGAAAATAAACCAGATTTAAGGGCTGGCTACTAAAGCTGTTTTCAGGAAAAGTGTATGGTACAACTGTTGTTCTTTTCCATCAATGTGGTTGTTTTTGTTGAGAGACTAGGTCATTATAGTGCAGTTAATCTTAAAATGATGATGTTTGTAAATCATAAAGCAGCCATCTATTCAGCCTCATCTTATTACCCTGCATCTGTCACAGTGATGCGAGTCGCATACCAATGAACTAAACAAAATATCTTGCAGTAATTATCCTCTGACTGTCAACTGGAATAAAACAACAATAACTGGAAATCCTTTGTAAAAATCATTACAAAATCATTACTTGACTATTTTACTTTCTAGATTATTCGTACTAATCGTGTTCAGTTTTCTACATTGAGAATCCTAAACATTCAAGTGCTTGTGGGAATTTGTGGCTATACTTGACAGTTTTGTCGGCACTACTAAATTACAGTTTTCTGTGGGCTCTGTGGCAGGAGGTGAGCACATAAACTCAGTCTGGATGAGATGATGCCAGAATCCCCACAGCATCAAGCTTAAGAGTGAAAAAGGCAATAAATAATCAAACGGATAAAAATACAGCTGCAAGCGATCAACAGGGTCAAGCATGGTGAAAATTTACTACATTGTCTATTTTGATCAAACCAAATTAAATGGAACTTGAATGTTATTGCATTGGTTGCTAAATCATATTTCTGATTATGATCAACTTTACTGTTGAGTCAGTGAATCTTTAGTCTTACTTGCAGGGGCAGTTTTTACGCTATTTTCATTAGTGGAGTGTCTACTGCTTTGGAAATCACAAACTAGTACAGCTTCTGTTCCTCGTGACTTCTCGGCTCCTGGCACAATGCTGACTCAAGTCTGCTACTACTTCCTCTTAATAAAAACTTTAATGTGACGGCATTGATCGTTTCTCTCAATAATGTTAATTACAGTAACAATAATATGTCTGTCATTTCAATAGTGAGTGCACATTTAAACTAGCTTGAAAGGCTTATAGTTGAGCATTAAAATCTCTGCAAATGCAAAGCTCATCATAATGTGATGCTTCAAAATAGGAACTACAATCATCTGCCATAGCCACCATTTGCTTAGGAAATATAACCAGGAATAAATATGCATTTTTTCAACATTTAACAATTTAAACTGGGTGTCCGCTTGTGAAAGACAGCTTTATAGGTCCTTAAATCGCACGGACAGAATTAACTGCCAATGACACAAGCTGCATTTTACAGCTCATGAAAGACCAGAAATGTGACGGATAATTGGACCAATCCTATATTCATGACCCAATCATTGATCATCCGACTTAAACTGCATGTACTGGCCATTCTACCACCCTGATCTTTACTGAATAATATTTAGTACCATGCAAAACAGCCAATCGCTGATCAAAAATGACAAGATTGAAATCATGATTCATTTTTGACTGTCAATGTCTGCGAATTTGATATATTAGACTTGATGTAAAATTATTAGGATCTGTGGTATGAGAAGTGAAACGCGAAGGGAATGTTTTTGTTGTGAGCATGGGAATAATATGGTGAAAAACAGAGATGTATCGCTTAGACTGAAAGGAAAATTTCAATGATTCATCTAAGTGCGTATGTGTCAGAAAAACACACAACTCATACCTAGTCATGTAACTCCAAAAATGTACAGCTCCTGAAATTTTGAACCATGCTTAGATTACTGTAATACACTACATTTGTTGTTTTAAATAATGATCCAGTACTGTATCTATTGAAGATGAGACATAGCAAACGTTTAAACTGTCTATCAATTATCATAGACTTCAAAGTTATGACATTTTTCACACAGATAGAGGGCAGTCTCATATGTTATCATGCCAAATTTGGCTTCTCTAACTCAAACCCTCTAGTGGCACTAACAGTCCAAAATGTCCTACAAACAAAAGTCCTCTGAATCATTAGCTCAGCTGTGGATTTGGATTTGATGCTGTATCTTTTCCAAACTTTGGTATATTGACATAAAACTTACATGTCGTACATGTCGTAACAGTCATGACCTGAGGTTACATACACAGAGATAAATGGCTATTTTTGCTTATAACTAAAACATGAGAGTGGTCTCGTTTGATTCCTTGAGTTATGCAGAGTCGAACCGTACCCAATGTTCCTCGGTCGCCTATTGTGAATTTTGTCATAAAATGCAGCATTTTACAAACGCAATTGCGTGACTTGATATGCTTCATCAAGGGCCTGCCTGTCTGTCATATTCAATACAAATCTGAACACATCCTACAAAATTTGTCTGATTGGTACAAAGTTTGGTACATACATAGCATGTGGAGACACTTTTTATTAAAAGCTTTTTGATTGATAAAAGGGTTCTCGTCTACTGCATCAACAAATATTAAGGTGAGCATACCAAAGGGTCATATGGCTGTATCTTTGCGATACTTGGGCCCTGGTAGGGCTTGACCCCGTAATTGCTGATTGCAGCTATATTTTTAATTGATGTAGTTACGTCTGAACCATGAACTATGATTTACTGCTTGGTAAGTTGGTTGGGGAAGGGAAATTGTCATAGTTGAAAGCATTTGATTGATTTGAAGATGGGTCATCAATATTTTCTATTTGATTTCTCAGTAAAGAAAAGAAAAAAATAAAGACTACACATTTTTGTATATTGTATATTTGTGGTTGATGGCCTCAAAACTACTATTTATAGACTTTTACAGGTCTTAAATGTATCCATATTTTATGAAATAATATTTTTTATTAAACTCAGCATTAAAAATAATGCCTGCTGTATTTAGTTTAATGATTCATTTAGATTTTATATGGCCCCTTCAAACTTATGCCATAAAACATCACGATTTAAAACTACCATTAGAACACATTAAATGCTCAGACTGAGGGCGTCTTAAACCCTGCTGGTCCTCCTCTATGTCTGCTCCCATTGGCAGACGCTACGCGACTGTCCCATAAAACATAAAGTCCAGCTGCTGCCTCTAAATGCTGCCCACAGTCCATTACAGTTCGTAAAAAACCTCTCCGGCCTTCTGCTTGCATTGATTCACCTTCCATCTCTTTTCTTTGGGCTTTGTGTGCATGTGTCTACAAGCGTGGCGATGCTCAGAATTATGGGTGCTTTAACTTCTTGTTCCCGGTTGCAGTGGAGGTAATGGTCAGGGTCAAAGTCCCTTGCGCATTGATCGGGTGCAATGGCTGCAGATGTTCTTTGTTCTCCAGCAGATGCTTCAGTCCTATGTCGTGGCATGCTCTGTGTTTCTTGTATTTAAAACGAAGAGTTTACGGGTTTTTGCTCAGAGGGCATGAGACTGAGAATCAAGGGAGCACGCCCCTCAGCATATGGCCTTGTCCAGAGGAGAATTTATGCCCTCTACAGGGAACAATTGAGAGGAAAGGATGCTCTTGGAGATTTGTATCCCTTCTTAAGATTGAGAGTGTTGTGAATAACTCTTGTTGAAGGCAATTCATTTTTCAATATCACGTCTTAACATAAATAAGACAATGACATCCAATTTTTCTTTACTAAACAAAATTGAATGAAAAGCAAAACAAAAAGGAACTTTAACATAATTTACAAACTTTTCTTATATTGGTCAATGCATATTTTACATAACCTCTCTGTATCTCAATAACCGTAGAGACAAAATGCTTTATGGGCCGCAATATCACAAATCCTACTGACGATTTTGCTCTTCCAAATCTTGGAGATGCAAACTGTTTTTTTATACAGCACAGAGGAGTAATAAAACAGGCTAACACACATATATGAACATAGCAGTATGATCCTTTGTATGAAGTGCTAGACGGCCTGCCTCTCGCCAATGCAAGATGTATTGTGTCCTAGAAATGAAGAACTTAAAGGGGTGTCAGTCCTGCAGGGCCAGTGTACTGCAGAGTTTAGCTTCAACTTGGCTCAACACACCTGTCTGGAAGTTTCTAGTCTTTTTAGTGAGACCTTGATTATCTGGTTCAGGTGTGTTTGATTAGGGTTAAAGCTAAACTCTGCAGGACACCGGCCCTCCAGGATCGACTTTGGACACCCCTGAAAGTAGATTTTTAGTCCTTGCATCTGATCAATAGAAGTAATTTGTTATAGAGTGTGTGGATTGGACGTTTACTGTAGGTGATAGAGGGGACTACCTCGAAGAAATACATGAGTATTCTCACTCTCTCTTCATTTATACACTTTTACAGAAAAATCTATCTGGAATTTTATTGGTACCATAAAAGAGTTAAGGATGTACTGAAGTGGAGTTTCCTCTAGTGTGGTTCTGACAATAGCTGTTGTTGCAGCATCTTGACAGGACATGTAAAGATAAAAACTTGAATACCCATCGTAAATCTGTTCTTTAACATTCTCTCTGTATTAAAACCTGACTGGACGAAACTGCTGGACAAAATGAAACTTTTTTGGGACTAGCATTGTAATCATTTGATTTTAACATAAATTGTGCTTGTTTGTTCCTTGAGTTCTTTAGTTTTCATTATAGGTTTGACATATTTTTACTTTTTTTCAAATTAGCTTTCGATCATGAGTTATGAGGAACTTTCGCTGTAGGTATTGATTTAAGCATATAATCTATTGGTGTGTTAATGGATAAGTATGTGTTTACCTACTTCTTTGATTTATTATATCACACAACACTGGTCAGCATTATTTCTATATTGCTTAGAAATAAACTGGAATTTTTATCATGTTCAGTTTTTCTAGTCAGGGTATACAACGCTCTGAAACTATTAATCAACTCCAAACTCCAAAGTTCTAAGAGTGTTGTAAAAAGTATTAAAGCAAGTTTTGTGCACAGAATGGGAGTGGTATAAGATGCACCTTTAATGTGACCTCACCCAAAAGGAATGTGACTCCCCGAATCATTGTGGTTTGTGAAACCGCTCAAATGTTTTTGAAGGGGCCCTGGCAAGGAATCAGAGAAGCCTATTCAAGTTTCAGACCCTTCTTTAATGCTTTAATATCCTCCATTCCCTCCCCTTTCATCAAATGTGTAATTGTTAACCATGGCTTTTTCATTGAAGGACATGCATCTTATTTTGCTTTCGAATGAATCAATAGGCTATGCGAATTTTACATACTCATACTGTACGAGAAAGAGATGCTGAACTTGCAAAATATCTTTGCCCACATTGTGTGATCTTTCTCCAAACACAGTGATCCCTTAAAAGAGACGAGGGGATTTTCCACGACAGTGACTTTCTTGGTTAGGTCTGCGGTGTCAAGCGTCACACTGGGTGTTTTGGTTACGGCTGGTGTGCAGGAGTCTGTTCTAATGTTACACGAACACATTTATTACAGTGTAACTGCCTGAGGACTGGTGACCAGAAGCTATGCACTTCTTTGCCATATGGTGTGTCAGCATTTTGAGACCAATTTCAAACCTTTGGAAAAGCCTTTGTGCTTGATTTTAGTTAGAACCAGAAGCGATGAGGAGGATATTGTTTGAAATGTTTCATTCTTTCTTGTTAAAATGTCCTTCACAAACATATGGTGCTTTAATTCACACATACCTAAAATGGCATTGGTTAGTAATTCTGCCCATTTTGCTACTGATGGTTAATATCACAAACTTCCCAAAATCAGTTCCCTGGCTTCATCGGACAGCCTCCCGTTTAAGAATGAACAGCACATGCGAGCGGTTCAGCACATGTGTCTTAAATGGCCTCTCTGCGTTGCGAGGACGATAAACATTCTGCCGCTGTGTGCAGTTTGGAAAGTGCATTCCACCGTGCGAATCTCTTTCACGTTTACTGTGAGTTATTCCATCTCCCGTGGCATTATGAATGAGCTTGGATCCTGCCTGGCCAGAAAATATTTGGATTAGTCATGTGCAGCATGTTTAGTATTCCTTCAACGCATGGCTGACCATATAATTTATCACACGTGGGACACGGTCAGAGATTTATAGCGGCTGTTTATTGCACATTTTCATGCATAATAAATCACGCTTCTTACAAGGGAATCTATCAAACTCTTGGGAAGAGAGAGCATTTTTTGCAATAGGAGATTAGTCCTAAATCATGCTGGGAGAAGATGGGAATTTCACGGCTGTTGATTATGCACCTTTAACATTTAACAGATTTTATGGAGATGAAGGGGACAGCGGTATTTATAAGAATGGAGATAGACCATGACCATGGATATATTTATCAATCTGATGATTTTATTTCATTTTTATTTAAGTAAAAGAACAAAACAGCAATCATATGAGTGCATAACACGTCATGTGATGGTTTGATAGAAAAATGTAAAAGAAGTATTGTATAATTACATACATAAGTATTGTATAATAAATGTAATTCATGAAATGATTTATATCTGAATGAATCTGTATTTAGTCATAGTTTCGATTCATAATTGTTATGTTGTTATGAAATAAGTTCCTTACATAAGTGTTCTTAATTAATTTCACATGCATTTAGATTTATTTTATAACTCCTTTTAAGTATGTGTTCAAAATTGTAAACACCTTCCATTATTTCTTAAATTGTCCTTTTTGGTTTTTGCTGTATTCATTAACCTTCCACAAACTTTGAAATAGGATTATTGAAATGTTGTGATTATGATATAAGATTAGGTTGTATTGAGGTTGTATTTACAACGTTGATTTGATCAGATCTGTGTGAATATGGTGCTGCTGTCAGTTTTTCATATCTGGTGTAATTTAAAGTGAATATGACTTTGACAGGGCTTCATGTGCATATTTCTGCGATTTGAAGCTGTCTGGCTATTAGGTGTCAAATTTAACGTCTCTTCCTGAGAATGCAAGTAACGGTCCAATTACCGACAACTTAGTCTGAATTTAAAACCTTATGTCAGTGTGCTACAGAATATATCCCATGCACTCCGTTAAAGGAACTTCCATAAAAGCCCTTTAAGAAGATCCTTAAAACCGGAAAGAATTATTTGAGTTTTTTTTATTAATTATCAAAACAGTCGGACCATTACGGAGTTCATGCTTTTTTTGTTGATTGATTGTGTTTTTACACATAAGGCTCTAATACAGCATTTCAGATAGACTAAACATCCGACATAGTGCTCATCGGTTTTTATTTAGTCCTTATCGCAGCTGATACAGAGCGTTCATGCTGTAGCTATCACACTTTGATCATGTGAACTTATCTTCTGATTAAAGACAACCAAAATAGAGGGCCTATGCAAAACCTGTTTTAGATATAACAAATAAACAACGGATTAAGCATAAAATCACTTCATTGCAGCATAAACGTGTGACGACAGAAAGATTTTAATTGCTTAATAAAGATGTACGAATACCACAGTCATAGCTGTATTTGGATCCTTGAACCACATTGCATTATATAATAAATGTCTATACGTGTTTATTCTTCTGAGCACCTGTACTGGCAAGTACAAATGTCCAAATGACTTTTCTCTTATATAAGTAGCCGTTTTTAATGTACCTAGGTTAGTTTATTATTTGTTGCCACTTTGATGATCAAATGGAACCATTTGGCTCATATATGTCATTCCAAACATGTATGTGTCATGGCTCTGCCTCTATTAGTCATGTTTTTCTTGGTCCTGTGGCAGAGCCATTACAAAGCCTTTGGTTATGTGTGGAGAGAAACATATTATTGTCCTTTTGACAATAATATGCGTTCTCTCCAGTGTCTCGTCATTGGCCCCGCCCCTCTCGTTTCCTGTATTGTTTTCCCGGCCGTGTCTGATTACCCTCACCTGCCCTGTGTCATTATCCTTCGTTTGTCTCTCCTATTTAATGCCCTCTTGTTTCTTTGTCCTGTGCTGGTGTATTGTATATGGTGTCGTCGAGTGTATTTGATGTAGCCCGTGTTTGCTGTGTTGCTGTGTTCCTGTGGTCCTGTGAAAACCCCCAGTCAAGTCGAGTTTAATAAGTCTTTAGTTTAGCTTTTGTCTAGTGTTGTTTATTTTTAGTCTAGTCTTAGTTAGTCTACGTCCTGTCTGCTTCCTGTTATCTTGTTTTCTTGTTTATATCCCCATTGTGGGTGTTTTGTTTTGTTTTGTACCTTTTGTTTTTTGTCATTAAATATGTAAATCTGTTAACCCCTGAACTGCTGCCTGCATTTGGGTTCTTCAGCCACGCCCGAGCGTGACAGTATGACTTTCTTTCTACTGCAGAACACAAAATAAGATATTCTAAATGTTGGTAACATTGACCCCTATGGGCTTTATGCATGCGTGACTTCCATGTTTCACAGGAAGAACCCTAGGCAGTTTCCGGTTGGGAAGACTTAAAGCAGAGAGAAATGGAAAAATTTGAAAATAGTTACATTAAATTTAGCAGATGCTGTACATTGCGGCACACAGCAGTGGTATAGATGTGGCGTTCTACCGTATTTGAAATGATACTTTAATAAGTTAACATTTCTTTATAACATTCAAATACGGTAGAACACCACTTCTATACCATCATCTGCGAAAACTATTTTCTCATTTTCCATATCTCTCTGCTTTAAGTCTCCCCAACAGGAAACTGCCAAGGGTTCTTCCTATGAACCACAAGTCAAGCATGCATAGAGCCCATTGACTTATTGTATGGACACAAAACCACTGAGACATTTCTCAAAATATCTTCTTTTGTGTTACACATGTTTGGGGCAACAGCAGGGAGAATAAATGATCCCAGAGTTTTCATTTTGGAAGAATTATCCCATTAGTCTACAAATACCTTTTGACCAATTAAAAATGAAAGATTACATTAATTCAATACAGGACTTTAACTTGCGTTTTAAAGGTTAATTGTGCAATAAACTCAAACCTGCCAAATATAGCGGACATGACACGCTGTAGCTGCTGTGATGCTCCAGTGGGTGTGAATATGATCATCCGCTTAAATGTTCATCGTTGCTTAGGGAGAGTACGTGCGCGCGCTCTCGCTCTCTCTCTCTCGCTCTCTCTCTCTCTCTCTCTCTCTCTCTCTGTTGAGTCGTGAATTCCTCGCATAGTGTTCTGTGTTGAAGGGAATGAGAGGGAAGGAGGGGTGTAGAAGACTCAACTTTTGCCTGCAGACGGAAACGCTGTATTTTTCATCTCGCTAACAACGGCCTGTTTACTTCGTCTGTTATTTACTGATCCATATCTGGACGTTATCTGGCGATTAACAGCATCAACGTGGGATTAAAGTGACTCGGTTATCGAGACGTAGAGGAAGACTGTGACAGTCCGTTATAAGTTGTAGACATTGTAGAAAACTTTTTTCTGCGTAATTCTGGATACGCGCAACGTCGTTGGCAGCTGTGCGCCACTCGAATAGCCTACAAGACTGGTGGTGGATATTAAATACAGGAGAATAAATACTTGTGAGTTGCTTAGAGATGCGCTTTACTTGCTTATCCGTTTGAGGACGTTACGAAACTGTCAGGTTCCGTTAGGCTTTTTTGCGACAATAACGCAAAATGCTTTATAATTAATACGTGTTTTGAAACCTTTTAATGCGTGTTTTTTCAGTCTCGACCATGAAACAATCTGAGTGTCTTTCCTCTGCCTAAATGTTTTTGGAGTTGGTCGGAAGGAAAAATCTTCCCCACACAGAATGCTGGACTGAGGGCGCAGTAAGATGGCATCGGCTGTTTTTGAGGGCACGTCCCTGGTCAACATGTTCGTGAAGGATTGTTGGGTTAACGGGATCCGCAGGCTCATGATAAGAGGAGAAGAAGAGGAGTTCTTCGAAATAAGGACCGAATGGTCGGACAGAAATGTCCTTTACCTCCACAGGAGCTATTCAGATTTGGGAAGACTTTTAAAAAGACTTTTAGAGTGTTTCCCCGAGGACAGACGCGATTTATCCAAGTCTCCTCTTATAGAAGGTGGGTGTGATGAAGTTGATCTGTTCTAATCGATATTTCACTGTACTCCATACATAGAGTAAATAAATTAGGCAGAATACACTAAAAGGTGAATAGGTGCTATACTATATTATACTAGGCTATACCATACTTAAATAATAAGGGTATCTTCATATTTCTGATATTTATTATATCCTGACACAATATTGACGCAAATTACCCTATTGTAATCTACTTCTCTGTTGTAGTCCAGATGTTTTGATAGTCTTTAAAGTAATGATGACCCACCTGGATTTTTTTATGTTGTTTGGGTACAAGGTTCATGTAGCTTGCTTAATAATTTACAGTGAACTAGATACAAAAACACAAACCATGAACCACTATCACGTGGCTCTTCTTCTTTTGAAACAGATGAGTCAGTGACCTCAGAGTCCTATGAATATAGATCAGCCATCTTTGGACTTTACGTGTAGGACAGATCAAAACCAACTGTTAACCCGCATGTATAAACTGTTCAATGATTTATACACTTAGTAAGTGACCAAAACAAGTTAGTAAGACTCTCTCACAACAACAATCATGATTTATACTTACACATTGCTAATTGTCATACATTTGTTTATAAATCTTACCTCATTCACTTGAAATTACATTTCAGTTTTATTTTATTTTATTCCATTTATTAATAATATTGAATAGTTGTGATTATTCTTCACTTTTGGTGAGTACTGTAAGCTGCATGTCTCCCCCTATTGCGTGGTAACGTTACTGCAATGTTAAACAGACACATCTGACCAAACTGCATCTGCTTTTCCGTGTGGCACTTACGAACATCTACAAAACAGTTTGATAAATGTTTTCTGGTCTCTAGTGTCCGCTCATACTGAATATTAGTGTTCAGAGGTGGACTAAAGCTCTTTCTGATTCTGATCAACAAATAGTTGTGCACAATGCATGTTGGGTTTGTGTTATTTTGAAACGGCAACACGTTAAATTCCATGTTTGTCTGTGTGTGTGTTGGCACACAGTAAGTTTGAAGTTTTAAGCTTATTCATATGTTAGGATGAGCACTTGCATGCTCTCACAAGCAGTCAGATTAATATAGTTAATGACACTGCTCGTAGATCAGAACTCAGTAACTTTCAGACTGGTGAAATGGCATGGCAGATGGCAAAGTATTCATGATGTCTAGCTTTATTGGTCTGTAGCCACTGAGGTGAAGTTAGTCTTGAAAGCTGCGTTCTGAATGGCTTTTCTGGGGAGGTTGCAATGGCCACCACTTCTTT
Source organism: Triplophysa rosa (assembly GCF_024868665.1). Lineage (NCBI taxonomy): Eukaryota > Metazoa > Chordata > Actinopteri > Cypriniformes > Nemacheilidae > Triplophysa > Triplophysa rosa. The sequence goes on from NC_079912.1 coordinate 9,799,178, forward strand.
TGTCTCACACAGAAATAAATAACCACAGCATTTTAATTCACAGTTAATGTGAATTAAATGTTATTAATGTTATTATAATGAGTCTGACAGTGTAAGTGCTGTACAACAATCTTTTGATTTTATACCTTCTAAATTATATAATAGCTTTCTCCAGACAAGGTTCATTTCGCATTACTTTCCTATTAGACATGCAAAAACCTGGTTCTGTCTTCATTCTATTGGCCCACTCGTTGTTTTTTAGTTACCAAGCAGCACGTTAGCAACAAGTGAGACATATAGCCTTCTCTGGCTTATGTCATCACTGAAGCTGACTGTTCAGGACACCTCCTAAATTTAGCACCCTGTGCCCACACACACACATTCTCAACCCATGTAAGTTTGGGATGTGAGGTCTATGAGGTGGGCGCACATGAAGTTGCTATAACTAAAACACAAAACATTATATTCTAATATAATTTAGCAGCAAGGAAAGAGCTGAAATTAACATATATACTGTATATATAAAAAAAAATTACTCTGCAGAATAATCACAAGTGATGTTTGCTAAAGCGAGGTTTAGAAGCTAAAGCAAAACCTCTCTTGTGTCTTTGTTTTGCTACCAAAAAAAGAAATTCACTGTTGTATTGCACCACTAGCAAATCTCTATGCAGGGCCAGACAACTCGCTGCAAAAATGTGCAACAGTCCCAGAGGGTCTGTGTAGATAACATGTTTTTAATGGTTTACACAGTTAAATCAACATGACCAGCATGACTAGACGATTGTTCTCTTATTTTTCAACATCAGTTGTGAAACAGTTTGACTCTTATCTCCTAACTCATCACAGTCATATCAAGCTGAGTATTAACTACAGCGATATTGACCAAATAATGTTCATCCGCATGTGTTTAATTATATTGAAATTGAGTGGAGGTTTTGTTTAATGTAAATGCTGGGTAGGGGATAATATCAATGAACATGTTTAAAGACCAGGTGTCAAAGTGTTTTCCTCCATCTGTTCGTGTTTTGAGAGGCCAGCCGTTAACACCGCATGTCATTGGTTCATCTTTTGTTATCCGTATGGAAACGGTTAGAACCAAATGGTGGCAAAATGGAAATGGCTTGGATGTGTGGTCTTTCCCCAAATCTGAAGGTCAAATAGCTGGAACAGTGCTTAAATGCTTCCACATAGACTGAACACAGGAAACGGACACTTCCACAGCAAATCCTGACAGAAAGAGCAACGGAAGACCATTAATATCTGTTCAGACAAACAGTGCAGATGGAAAGCGCAGAAGTCAGACATCGTTTCTTCTTCTTCTTCTAATAATAATAATAATAACAACAACAACAACAACAACAATAATAATGATAACGGTAATACTACTACAACTTCTAATAATAATAATAATTATTATTATATAATTATTATTATTGGTATTATTGTTTTATTATTATTATTATTTTTATTATTAAATGAATAATAAATTTGCATTGTTGCAAAGCAGTTTTACATACAATAAGAATGTGATTACTGTAATTAAGAAAAATAAATAAACAAACAAACAAATAAATTATACAATATATGGTATTATAATAGTAATATTGCAGTTTTTTTAAAGGGGTCAAATGACACGGCTAAAACGAATATTTTTTTTAAAGGGGTCAAATGACACGGCTAAAACGAATATTTTCGTTTGTTTTAGATGTATGCAATGTGTATACACGATTTAAGGTTCAAAAATGCTGTATTTTCCACATACTGTGCATGTTTGTATCTCCTCTTTGCCCCGCCTCTCTGAAACGTGCAGATTTTTTACGCTCTGAAAAGCGAGGCGTGCTATGATTGGCCAGTTAACCAGTGCGTAGTGATTGGTCGAATACTGCAAGCGTGTGACGGAAATGTAACGCTTCTTACCATATTTGGAACATCAGGTTCCAAAGCAATTGTACTGACAGGTACCCCCAACTTGTATACATTTGGGCGGTCTTAGTCAAATCATACCACGAACTGATGTAGATTTGTGGGGGTGTGGTTACACGAGGTGTTTCAGGCAGGTCTGGGTGAGCATTCGCTTTTAGATAGAATGCATCTTTTGTTCCCACACTTTAATTTTTGCAATTTTACTTGTCTAATACATGCATGGACAACTTATAACACACCAAAGACACAGAAAAACACGTATTCGCGCCATATGACCCCTTTAAACAATGTACATTGATGAATTGATGATAAATGTTGGATTGTCAACCATAAGCTTGTTTGAAAGCAGTAATCATGGGAGTTTTAAAACGGCTAAGTTTGTTATAGCCGTTACGATCCAAAGATGATTTAATGACCTAAACCTCTATACTGCCCTGAGGGATGATGTCATCAGTGTGATACATTAGTAGTGAATAGAAAGCATTACATCAGTGAGGAGTTATGTGGAATCTTTCACAGCCCTTAGAAGAAAAGACTGTTGTGTACAATGACTGTGACCATAGACTGTGGTCACTGTTGTCATCAGCAACATCATTGTCATAATTAAAGCTTTTGGGTTTGACAGAATGATTAAAGGTTGTGTTGATGAACAACTACATAGATCCATAGTCAGAAAAGTTGGGTTTGAGTTTTGAGAATTATAAATGTTGCTGTTCTGATACAATAACAAAATTGCATAGCAAACTGTAGAAACAGCTGTGTTTTTGTTTCACAATGCTAAAACACTTCCATTGCCCTCGGGTCGGCTTGAATCATGTTCCCTAAAAAGAATACCTATGTCATAATGACAGGAATGTAACAAACTAAATTGAGTATTGTTAACAGAAAGGTTAAGACCTTTGTAAGATGGTCAGCTTATTTAACATTTAAGCCGACCTTTTGCCAAACCAGACAGGATTTGTATTGCCGTGTTGCCTCACATGTTTTATGGGGTCAGATAAAGGTAAACCCCCCTTGTAAAATTCAACATAAATGTGATTTTAGGGGTGTGCTTTTTATTATACTGCAAAGATTTAGGTGTTGGCTGGCAGGGGATATTATCACACACAGACTGCACAGTAATTGTTATGGTTGTAAAAGAAGAGGTAAAATCATTATGGTTCTGTATTCCCATTAGTCAGAGCGCCACATTTCATTAAGACTGCACATTAAACTGTTAAAGGCTAACTGCTGGTGAAGGTACTTAAAAAATATGCTGTTGTTTATCCTGATATGTTTGCGCTTTGTAGGGCTTGTGAAGATCAAAGAAGCGAGAGACATTGAGACCAAGCTAAATGAAGTGGAGAGGCTGTTGAAGAACGCCATTAACATGCCCTGGAAGGTGAGAGACTCAACTGCACTTGAATAATGAATTACAGATGTTCTGTTTGTTTACTTATATTGGCCTTGTCCAACTAACAGATCAGTTTAGTTGCATAGTTATTGGGAGTCTCGTCACATGTTGTGTACTAAATCAATATATTTCTCAGTTTTCTAGGTCAGAGGTTGTTTTGACATTTTTTGAACGTTCGCCGCTTGATCAGGTCCTAAGAAATGACAACGTTCACAAGATTCAGCCGTGCTTTCAGAGTCTCGTAAACATTTCAGGTGGGGGTTATTATTTTTCTATATTTTATAATTGTCTCTTCTTTATGAAACCGAGAAAGCGAGCTTTGTTTTATTGAATATTTGAATTCTGACAGCTCGCTTGATATTTTCACAGAGATCATGAGGTCTAATGGGTTTTGCTTGGCCAACACAGAGACCATTGTGTTTGATGAGAGCGTTCCCCTGGACAAAGAGAGACCTTCCTCCACTGACTCAGCCCAGCATTCGTATGTATCTGACGTTCCCTCTGCCTCAAACCAGTCTAAACTCTGAGTATAATTAAAATAAAAGATTTATTTTAATACAGCTTTGTCATAGGAGACCCTTGATTACATTAGCACAATTGATTTTTACATAATCCACTGATAGTAGGTTTACGGTGTTGTTTTCCTTGAGTACACGGTGCTCTGTCACACACAGGAAGTGGTATTTCCTTCCATGGGTGTGAGAAGGAAGTTGTGGAATGAAGCTCAAGACCTTCCCTCTTAGAGCCTGATGACATTATTTCCACATTAATACTGATGTACACTGTTGACAACTGACCAATGAATCATGCAAAGTCATATTCTCATTATAGCTGAAAAACAACCTACATTTTAGACACTTGCAAGCCATAATCACTGTTTGTATTGTTTCTGGACCTGTTATGTCATCGTCTTTGGCATGACTCTTGCTGTTAGTGTTATGCCCAAATAAAGGGCTCAGATTCATATATTTGCTATGTTTAAAAACCTAGTGACTCATGTCATTGCTCCTCACACTTTACTTTCTCTAGGTCAACAGCTCAGCTGTCAAGATGACTAATTTCCTTTTTCTTTCTCAATTTAGGTATGATGAGGACGGAAGAGAATCTCTGGATCCTGTGGACCAAGACCTGAGCGATGATGATCCAGAAGCCTACGTCACCAACCTGTCTTACTATCACCTTGTTCCCTTTGAAACAGACATCCTGGAGTGACTGTACTTACAGGAGGTGTACAGAAATTCCACATGTATGCAGATGCCCTGTTTAGACGCTTATGCTGCAGCAGTCTTTATCATGACAGGATGGCCAAATGCAGAGATAACCACTTCAACAACTTCCTGGCTGCTTCTATTCTGATTGGCTGGCCTGAGCCCACAGTGATACTGTAATCACCCACGTGCCTCAATGTTTAACACAGTCATGCTGCTGATCAAAAAACATAATAGGAACAAGCAGAAAATATAAGGAAGAATGGTGCTATTCTTGGTGTACAGATTTGAGAAGAGCCTTTTTTTTGGAAGTCTGGGCTGCATTGACTGTTTTAGGAATTCATCTTGCTGTTTTTTCGAGGACTGATTCCAGGAAAACATGCTTAAAAATTTTCTGACAATCTGGTGATGGAGATGGATGTTCTTTTTTCAAATGCTCATTGCAAAAGAAGACTATTGCAATTGTAATGAAACGTATCAGAACTTATAATGTGGATTGACACAGGCACAGATGTTTTTGAGCAGAGGTCTCTTTCACAATAGGCATTTAAAGAGGCACATCCCAATCTTCAGGAGATCAATACGTTTTTCAGTGACCGTTATTAAACTTTGCATTAAAACCCTCAGATCTTAAATTTTGGATTCTCCATTGTTTTCTGGTCAGATTTGTTCTGTTGAACTGTACGAATTACTTTTCATATTAAAATGCAAATCACAATCCACTGTTGTACTAATCATAACAACCATTTCTGCAAAACATGTGAATTTGCAAAATTAAAATCTTTCCAGCTTTGTGGGTTTAGCTCAAAGCTGTAGCTTGAATCACTCAGACAAGGAGAAAGTGTTGTTTGGAAGGCATCCAAAGGTCTCTCTTCACTATGCAACAGCTCCATCTCACTGAGGGGAGGGGGGGTGCAGTCCTGAGCGAGCCCCCCGGGGTTAGCTCGCCACTCAAACAAGCAGCATCTTTATTCTAAGAAAACAAATGCCCATTTTGTAGAACCAAGCACAACTTGTGTCTGTGTATTTTTTTAAATTCATGTTGACTTATCTATGTACCAAAGTGTTCATGAAGGTGTGATCTTGTTTACTTGTGACTGCCACTGACAGTGAACATTGCATGGCACGTGCTAAATTATGTATATATATTTTTTCTGACGTCTCATAAATGCCAGCCATGAGATCATTGCCTGAGATGTCAGATTTTTTTTCAGAGGGTCTTTTCTATGCAGATGGACTGTGAAGAATACTTTCCCTTTTTTCTTTTGAATACAAAGGACAAACACACTCACTTGGCAAACGGCTCCCAGTCCACACATACAGTTGCACAAACACACACTACTTTGTAATGCAGTCATGTTCATTCTGCTGCCCGTGGGAAGGTTTTGCTCTTTTTTTTATTTAAAAATTTCAGACCTTTTCTAATCCTTCCAATTTGTATGACCTCTACAGCATACAAACATATTTTAAATTAGATCAGACCAGTGTTGGGCAAGTTACTATGAAAAAGTAATTAATTACTAGTTACTAATTACATATTCAATAGTGTAATTAGATTACTGTACAAATTACTCTCTCCAAAAAGTATTTTATTACTTATTACTAATTACTTTCTATATCCTATCAGCCTTGATTAGGATAGACATGAAACGGCTCTTTTAATTTGTTCAAATAAATAATATAAAACTACATAAAGTAGTATTATTAACTGAGAATTACAAACATGAGAATTATACATTATATCACAGGTTTTAAAGTTATACTTTTGATGTCAATTCCACTATTGCACACACATATATTACACAAAGTATTTAGTTTAATTACACCAGAAGTAACTGTAATTAAATTGTTATATGTTAAATTATTATGTTATCCCTTACTTTACTTTTTCAAGGGATAAGTAATTAAATTATAGTAACTAATTACTTACTAACTAGTTACACCCAACACTGGATCAGACTAAGTAAATATTTTTTTATATTTATATATTTTTTCAACATGCAAATGAACGGAAGCATTGATGCCATAGTCTGGTAGAAATAATTTTATTTTTGCATTGTTATATATTATAATCATGGACTGGTTTTATATCTAGTCGTATATTATTCCTTTGACCTCTGGTTGCATTTTAAGACTCATTACTCAAGACATCAGTGTCAGACACAAGCGTTTAATGTTATTTTTGATCATTTTTGTATACATTGTTGTACGTTTTCAGACTGCCCCTCATATTATAAGCACATATAGGATGCAGCATAAATACAGTATTAAAGAGACAGGAGCACACCACATTATTACTATTGAGAGTATTACATCTTACAGATAAATCTAATAGGAATTACATTAAATAATTTATGGATAACTTGCCATTAAAGCTTGTATATGTAATTAATGCAGAGTTTGTGTATATTGTGTATATTGAGTGTTTTTCTCCTTCATAAAGCTCGGTTCCCTTTCTGTCGGTCTCTCGACGTTGTGTCGAACCGACAGAATGGGGTTTGTCTTGAGAACCTATCATCTTCTGATATTTAGAAAAGGCCAATGAAAATTGGCGAATGAAATTTGCATGCGGGCTCCTCCCCGGATGTCCGGGTATAAGAGGGAAGCCGGCTGCTCATTCATTCACCTTTTGTTCTTCAGAGCCTACGCATCTGATGAGCTTCTCTACGATCTGGTGATCATTCTTTCTGCTGGAATCTACGACGTGGACAGCGGACGGTCCCTTCCTGCAGTGACTCTCCCCTGGGCGTCTCGGCAGTTCCGGAGGTGTTCGAGCAAATTTCCTTTTCTAAAAGAGCAAATTTCTCCAGCGTGGCTTGTCCCGCTGTTCTCATGGGTGCAACACACTCATCGAGGAGGGGGACGGACACAATGCCTGCTTCCAGTACGCTGGGGCAGACGTTGTGGATACGTCCTGCCCGCACTGCGGGCGGTGACGATTCAGACGTTGCGTTACAGGTGGCTGTGTCCCACGGACTCAGCCACCACCTCGTTTGCTCCCCGTTCCGTGGCGGCAGGACTACGGCCCTGCCGTCCGCTAGGCAAACAGCGAGGGTGAGATGAGGATTACTGTGAGCGATAATCCGCCAGCCACGGCTCACGGACCGTTCACACCTCGTTTCGCTCGTCTGACCGTTCCCCAAAGACGGTCCGCCGTCTTATTCCTCAATCACGTATTCGGACACGATGCGTGATGATGAGAGTCTCTTGCAGCATCGGGGGGTGACGTACTGCCATCCGACTCCGACGATTCTCGGGCTCCCTCCCTCGGGGGGTCGAGCCCAGGAAAAAGCGGATGTCGAGATGTCGGCCATGCTTTCCCGGGCCGCCGTGAGTGTTGGGTTGCAGTGCCCGCACTGCCTCTCCCGGCGTCGCGGCTGGCTACATGGCGCCTCGGGTTTGAGCGCGGCTCCAAGCCGGCCCGCCCCCAGTGCCGTGTTTACCGGAAGTGCATGAGGAACTTTGAAGACCTGGAACGCCCCTTCCCGGCACGTTTCACGTCAAACAAAGTTCTGTCACCCTCTCTCCCTGAGTTGAGACAGCTGGAGGATACGTCGTTGTCCCCCAGGTGGAGTATGCCGCCACGGTGCACTCATGCCCGTAGGCGGTGGCCACCTGGGGGGGCTCGACCTAGACTCCCGTCCAAAGCATGTGGGGTCTCGGCATCTCTGGTGTCGAGAGCTTACATTGCGGCGGACCAAGCTGCCTCCTCTCTCCACGCTATGGCTCCTGCCAGGCCAAGGCGTTGAGAGAGCTCCACGAGGGTAAGACTGACCCAGCACTTATGCAGGAACTCCGCGCCGCCACTGACCTCGCTCTACGGGTGACCAAGGTGACCACGCGGGCCCTGGGTCGGACGATGTCCACACTTGTGGTCCATGAGAAACTCCTCTGGCCGATCCTTGCGCAGATGAGTAACGCCGAGAAGGTCCGCTTTCTCGACGCACCCGTCTCGCAAGGGGGGGCTGGTTGGTGTTACTGTCGAGCCGCAGCGGCCCCGCTCACCCCCCGCCCGTCGGGGGCGGGCGCGAGACCCGCACGCGGCCTCCCCCGGAGGGTTCTCGACAGTAAGAAGCAGTCCTCCGTGCCGCAACTCGGCGCCTCGGCCGTCGAGTCCCGTGCACTGTCTGCTTCCCAGCAGCCCTGGTCCTCTTGACGCCTTCCAGCTCTGGCGCCCCCCACTCAGGCAGCCCCCCCTGGAGGCGACAGCGAAGAGGAGACCATCGCCCCATCAGGCCGCGGCGAAGCGGCCCTCATGGGAAACCTCAGGGGGATCGAGGCTACCATTGGGCCCGACCCCAGCAGCATCGCTGGGTAGTCGGATAGGGACGGATCCTGCCCCGTCTCTCCATCTGCTGGCCCCCCCGGGGCTAGCGCCCACTTCTGCACGACGGTGAACGGCAAACTCGACGTTGCGTCATGGCGAAGCGCAATGTCGAGTATAAACACCAGCCCTCAGCACTCTCAGTCAGACAGTGCGTTGAGCTGCGCAGTCGCCAGGCAGGAAAAACAGCAGAGCCGATCTCCTCCCCGGGGGACCTCCCCCGGCAAGGAATCCGTACTGCTAGCCATCGAACCACCCCCCGGGGGGACGATGAAAAAGATCGTACCTTAGTCCCCGTCTCATTCTGGGAGCCTGTCCGGCTTCCCAGGCTGTCAGAGCTGGCTAGGGAAGAGATCCGTCTCGGCTACGCGATCCAGTCGCCTCACGCCCGCCAAGTTCAGCATCCGATATACCTCAGTCAGAGGCTAGGATGTTCCCGTACTTCGGGCCGAGGTCGCCACCCTTCTGGTGAAGGGAGTGATCGAGCCCCGTCTCACCAGCCGAGATGTTCAACTGGGTTTTACAGCCTGTACTTCATTGTCCCCAAGAAAGGCGGGGGTTGCGCCCTATCTTGGGTCTGTGTGTTCTGAACAGGCACCTACACTATAGCTGCCTTCTCAGGTTGATCACGCAGAAGCCATCCTGACGTCCGTCAGGTGTCAGGACCGGTTCATGCCAGTCGACCTGAAGGACACGTCTTCATGTCTCGATCCTCCCTCGACATCGGCCGTTCCGACGGTTCACGTTCAGGGAGAGCATATCAGTACAGGGTGCTCCCCTTCGGTCTGTCCCTGTCTCCACTAGTCTTTACGAAGGTCGTGGAAGCCGCCCTCCTTCCCCGTAGGGAAGGGGTGTGCGGGTACTAACTATCTCGACGACTGGCTCAGTTTTGGCACACTCTCGAGATCTGTTGTGTACACACAGGGACCTGGTGCTCCGGCACCTAGATCGGTGGGGCTACAGGTCAACTGAGAAGAGAGCAAGCTCTCCCCGGTGCAGAGCATCCTCTTTCTCAGTATGGAACTCGACTCTGTCCTCACAAGCGGCCCCGCTCACCCCCCGGGGGGGGCGCGAGACCCGCGAGAGGAAGCCGCACCCTCGCGGCCTCCCAGAGGCAGCGCGACTGACTAGCACGCCCGATCAGTGTTGAACTGCCTGAAGATCAGACAGTCAGCGGTCCCCCTGTAACAAGAGGCTCCTGGGATACATGGCATCCTCGGCGGGGGTGGTCCCCCTCGGGTCGATGCACATACGACTGCTCCAACACTGGCTGCAGAGTCAAGTTCCTTGGAGAGCGTGGCACACCGGCAGCAGGCGTATGGTCACACGCTTTTCTGCCGACACACCCTAACCCCCTGGTCTCCATGACCTTCTTGCGGACAGGGGTCCCCTTTGGGATGCCTCCCGCAAGGTTGGGGTGCCGTGTGCAACGGGCAACGCAGTGTCGGGGCGTGGATGGGCCCCCGCCTGCAAGGCATTATCAACTGCCTAGAGTTGTTGGTATGTGCTACTTGCATTGAGGGGCTACTAACCTCTCGTGCATGGACAAGCACGTGCTGGTCCGGTCGGATAGCACACTCCATAGCGTAATAAACGCCGCCAGGGTGGCGTTCGCTATGGCAGCTAACACGACTCGCCCGACGCCTCCTCCTGTGGAGTCGCAGGTGCATCGGGCCACACATATCCCAGGCGACCTGAACCAGACAGCCGATGCGCTCTCTCGTCAGTTACGCCTCGCGGAGAGTGGCGACTCACCCCCCGCTAGCCAGCTCATTGGGTACAGTCGGGCGGGCCTCAGGTAGACCCCTTCGCCTCCCTGGACACCACCCATTCCCGCTAAGGTACTCCCTGCCTCGGCACGGATGCTCTAGCGCACAGCTGGCCGTGGGACAAGCGGAAGTACGTCTTTCCCAGTGAGCCTCACTGCACAGACCCTGTGCAAGGTCAGGGAAGAGGAGCATCAAGTGTACTAGTTGCGCCATACTGGCCCAACTCGGACTTGGTTCTCGGAGCTAATGCTCTTGACGACAGCTCCCCCTGGCCGATTCCCCTGACGAAGGACCTGCTTTCCCAGGGGAAGGGCACGTTATGGCATCACGGGCTAGACCTCTGGAGACCTCCATGTCTGGCCCCTGGACGGAACGAGGAAGATCCTGAGTGGCCTACCCCTGCGGCAGTTAGACCACTACTCAGGCTAGGGCCCTGGCCACTAGGTGACATATCGCCTTAGTGGTGCCTCTTCTCATCCTGGTGCTCTTCTCTGAGAGAAGACCCGCGGAGTTGCTTGATCAAGTGGGTTGCGGTCCTTCCAGAGACTCAGAATAATCTCTCCCCTTCCACAACTGAACGTGTATGTAGCCGCTGTTGCCGCTCATCACGACCCAGTTTGCTGGTAGTCTCTAGGACAGCACAACCTGATCATTTGGTTCCTAAGGGGCGCGGGAGATGGCTACCACCTCACCCATGCTCCGTTACCCTCTTACGACCTTGATGCGGTCCTGGAGCCCCTTGGAGATGCCGCTCTTTCTCACTTCATCGATGAAGACGGCTCTCGGGAGGACGCTCAAAAGGGTAGCGGACCTACAAGCATTCTCCGTGTCCCAATTCAGATGGGCGGATCACCCTGAACCGCGACGTGAAGTTCACTCCGAGACACCAGTGAATTACAGCGTGCTCCCCACCGGGGAGGAAGACCCAACCCCGATCCGTGTTGTGTCCATTACGTGCATTGCGCCTCAATCTTGGACCGCACGCAGAGCCGCAGAAGCTCTGAGCAGCTCTTTGTCTGTTTCGGAGATCAGCAGGGAGGGCTGTCTCAAACAGAGATTGGTGCACTGGATCATGGACGCCGTCACTATGGCGTACCTGTCCTAAGATCGCCTACGCCCACTGGGTGAGAGCTCTCTCCACACGGAGTACAGCCTCCTCGTGGGCACTGGCTCGAGGCCCTCTCTGGCAGACATCTGCAGAGCTGCAGGGTTGGGCTACACCCATCACCTTCGCAAGGTCCTACAGCCTCCGCGTAAAACCGGTATCGGCTCGAGTCTTGCAGGCATCAGGCAAGACGGCGGCCGGTAGGGTGTACGCCTATGACAGTACCTCCCCCCCTTTCTCCTAAGGGGGTCAGCGTACTACTAGCCTCCCTTCTTCCCCCACTGGGTGAAGAACAGGCACTCCATCCATCACTAGCAAGCACCTCCTGCGGGCGGGCTGGGCAGAGCAGCCCTGCCCCTTAGGCCGGGTATCTCCGGAGTTATTCGTAACATAGCTCTAACCGGACCTAGTGCTACCAGACGTTGCAACCCCCCAGTAGGGCGGTTCCGTCAGATGTATCCTCATGCTGGTTCCCACCTTGGTAACCCATGACCTCCTTAGGTGGACCTCCACCTCGCGGTTTTCTCTTCAACCGCTCTTTCTTCCCATGAGTTCTCCCCCATCGGTGAGACCATGTTGGTATCTGCACTAGACTCCTCCCTGCGGTAGGATGTGGTCTCTGTAGCGCATCCCCCACTTGAGAAAGTAGCGCTTACCCAGTGGCCTTACGGTTCCGGGCGGCTTCTCGCTGTTAGAGAAACAAGGCCGCCGCCTGTGAGGCCGAAGGTAGGGGCCTTCCCACCTTTCAAGAAAGCTCTGGGACCCCTTACCTACCCACTGGTAGGTTACAATTTCGCGGTAGCGCTCACGGCTGACACGCCCATGCCAGTCACCGTCGCTTCGTTGAGATTGTGACAGGGCACAGTGTTATGGCGTTTTCCATTGGAACCCCATCTGTCGGTTCGACACAATGTCGAGAGACCGACAGAAAGGGAACGTCTCGGTTACGTTTGTAACCTCGGTTCCCTGATGGAGGGAACGAGACATTGTGTCCTCTTGCCACAACACGTGCTGTCCTCTGCAGCAGTCGTGAGAGGTCTCACGCTCCTCAGAACTAAGGTGAATGAATGAGGCACGCCGTCTCCCTTTTATACCCGGCTATCTGGGGGCGGAGTCCGGCATGCAAATTTCATTCGCCAATTTTCATTGGCCTTTTCTAAGAAGTCAGAAGCAATTGGTTCTCAGGGACGAACCCCATCTGTCAGTTCGACACAACGTCTCGTTCCCTCCTTCAGGGAACCGAGGTTACAAAAATAACCGAGACGTTACATCCGTAACCAAGACGATTTCCACCTAAACAATCTGCTTCTCTAAATTCAAATTTTTAAATGTTTATGGAAAAATTTGGTTTAATTGATATTTGGAGGGAGAAATTTGTAAATATTAAGTCATATACGTGGGGTAAGAAGGATCTGTCAAGACATTCTCGAATAGATTATTGGCTTGTACCATACTTCTTTAAAGGGGACATTTCATGAAAATCTGACTTTTTCAATGTTTAAGTGCTATAATCGGGTGTCTGGTGCATCTACCAACTCAGAAAACGTGAAAAATGACAATCCAGTAACTTTGTTTACGTGAGCCTATTTCTGCAAGCCTGTGAGAAAACGCTCGCTTTCTGACGTAGGTAGTCATTCTTGTTATAATATTACCGCCCCCTTTTTATGAACGTGTCCACCCATGGCGCTGCCGCCATTTTTGTTTTCGCAAGTGACATATGTGAATTAGTTCCGACACCATGGCAAAAGTAAGCAAAGCAGAGCAAAGCATGCTAAGTGTTCTGTTGTTGGCTGCACAGAGCAGCACAGAACACTGTCTCTTGGGGGACGGTCCTACCCCGTCTTGTTCCTCGGCCACGTACTCGGAAGTGCATGACGAAGATGAGATGTCGATTGCAGCATCGGAGGCTGACTTTTTGGCATCCAATAATGACGATTCCTCGGAGCTCCCTCCCTTGGGGGGTCGAGCCCAGGTCCCCCTGTCTCGGTTCCTGGGAGCCTGGCTTCAGCTGCCCAGACCGTCACAGTGGCTAGGGAAGACGATCCGTCTCGGCTACACGATCCAGTTCGCCAGAAGCCCGCCCAAGTTCCGGGGCATCCTCTCTACCTCAGTCAGAGGCAGGGATGCGCCCGTGCTTCGGGCCGAGGTCACCACCCTTCTGGCGAAGGAAGCGATCGAGCCCGTCCCTCCAGCCGAGATGTTCAGTGGGTTTTACAGCCCGTACTTCATTGTCCCAAAGAAAAGCGGGGGGCTGCACCCCATCCTAGATCTGCGTGCCCTGAACAAGCACCTACACAAGCTGCCGTTCAGGATGATCACGCAGAGGCACATCTTGACGTCTGTCAGATGTCAGGATTGGTTCATGGCAATCGACCTGAAGGACGCGTACTTTCATGTCTCGATCCTCCCTTGGCATTGCCCGTTCCTATGGTTCGTTTTCGAGGGGTGGGCATATCAGTACAGGGTTCTCTACTTCGGTCTGTCCCTGTCTCCACGAGTCTTCACGAAGATCGTGGAAGCCGCCCTCCTTCCCCTCAGGGAAAGAGGTGTGCAGGTACTGAACTATCTCGATGACTGGCTCATCTTGGCGCACTCGCGAGATCTGTTGTGTACACACAGGGACCTGGTGCTCCGGCATCTAGATCGTTTGGGGCTACAGGTCAACTGGGAAAAGAGCAAGCTCTCCCCCAGGCAGAGCATCCTCTTTCTCGATATGGAACTCGACTCTGTCTCCATGACAGCACGGTTAACTACCGAGCGTGCACAGTCAGTGCTGAACTGCCTGAACCTCTTCAGGCAGCCAGCGGTCCCCCTGAAACTATTTCAGAGGCTCCTGGGGCACATGGTGTCCTCGGCGGGGGTGGTCCCCCTCGGGTTGATGCACATGCGACTGCTCCAGCACTGGCTACAGAGTTGGGATCCCTGGAGAGCGTGGCACACCGGCAGCAGGCGTATGGTCATCACGCCTTTCTGCCGACGCACCCTGACCCCCTGGTCTTCAATAACCTTTTTGCGGACAGGGGTCCCCCTAGGGCAGGTGTCAAGGCACGTCACACGCTTTTCTGCCGACACACCCTAACCCCCTGGTCTCCATGACCTTCTTGCGGACAGGGGTCCCCTTTGGGATGCCTCCCTGCAGGGTTGGGGTGCCGTGTGCAACAGGCACGCAGTGTTGGGGCGGTGGACGGGCCCCCCCCTGCGTTGGCATATCAACTGCCTAGAGTTGTTGGCTGTGCTACTTGCACTGAAGAGGCTGCAGCCTCTCGTGCAGGGCAAGCATGTGCTGGTCCGGTCGGACAGCACAACTGCCGTGGCGTATATCAATCGTCAGGGTGGCATTCACTCACGGCAGTTAGCACGACTCGCCCGACGCCTCCTCCTCTGGAGTCAGCAGGTGATCAGCTCCCTGCGAGCCACACACATCCCAGGCAACCTGAACCAGACAGCCGACGTGCTTTCTCGTCAGTCGACACCTCGCGGAGAGTGGCGACTCCATCCCCGCGCAGTCCGGCTCATATGGGAGCGGTTCGGCCTGGCGCAGGTGGACCTGTTTTCCTCCCCGGACTCCACCCATTGCCCGCTTTGGTACTCCCTGACCGAGCGTCCCCTCGGCACGGATGCCCTAGCGCACAGCTTGCCACGGGACAAGCGGAAGTACGCCTTACCCCCAGTGAGCCTCATTGCACAGACCCTGTGCAAGGTCAGGGAAGAGGAGCATCAAGTGTTACTAGTTGCACCTTATTGGCCCAACCAGACTTGGTTTTCAGAGCTGGTGCTTCTGACAACAACTCCCCCCTGGCCGATTCCCATGACGAAGGACCTTCATTCGCAGGGGAAGGGCACGTTATGGCATCCCAGGCCAGACCTCTCGGCACAACGTCTTGTTCCCTCCATCAGGGAACTGAGGTTACATCTGTAACCAAGACGATTTAATTTGTCAAGAGGGGTTTGTCAGGGTTGCCCTGTATACCATCTATTTCTTTTGGATGCACAAATTCTCTCTTCCTTTCTTTTGAGTGGTTGTCTACAAGGTATTAATCTAGTTGATAAACATATACTTAAAAGCCAGCTAGCAGATGACACTACTCTGTTTTTAAAAGATGAATCGCAGATACCGATTGCCATTGAACAGATTAAGTTTTTTTCTGCAGCTTCTGGATTGTATTTAAACCTTGAAAAATGTGAGTTGTGTAGTGGTTTTAGCTGCATGTTAAAATAATGATGAGCTAAGCTCACCACATATGGTTCTCCACCAGATCTATCAAGATCACATCCATGAAATGAGTTATTTAAAACATCAATTTCATTTAAGGAATTAGTTTAGCTCAAAGGAAAATACGTATTATAATCGTTTTTAAATATACATATTTTACAGTTTCTGATTAGTAATATAAAGCATAACAATACTTGTGAATGCATCAATGATATTATATACTTTACATTATCTCATGGCCATAAGTAAAGTGAATTTACTAAACAGGATTTAGAGCAAAGGTAGCGTATATCAAACACAGTTTAAGTGACCAAGTAAATGAGCCGAACACAGAAGACTCCTTACAGGTGAATATATATAGTTGTTTATTAAACTCTACTCCACATGGTAAACACAATGACGATCGCATAAACACAAACAAAACAATGAAACACAAACGCGCTGGGGAGTGAGAAGAGAGAGAGAGAGAGAGAGAGCATGGCAGCGATTTCTGAACGCCAATATATATCATCTTTAACAAAGAGGTACAAACTTAACGCAGCTATCCCAGTGGGGGAAAAAGGGCAGTCTCTGAAGAGACGCCACGAACCAGTTTCTGATGAGGGCAGGTATAGAGAAAAAGGCCAAGCTCTGTTTTCAGAGCAGGCTTGATATTTATACTGGGATAGCTGCGTTAAGTTTGTACCTCTTTGTTAAAGATGATATATATTGGCGTTCAGAAATCGCTGCCATGCTCTCTCTCTCTCTCTCTCTCTTCTCACTCCCCAGCGCGTTTGTGTTTCATTGTTTTGTTTGTGTTTATGCGATCGTCATTGTGTTTACCATGTGGAGTAGAGTTTAATAAACAACTATATATATTCACCTGTAAGGAGTCTTCTGTGTTCGGCTCATTTACTTGGTCACTTAAACTGTGTTTGATATACGCTACCTTTGCTCTAAATCCTGTTTAGTAAATTCACATTACTTATGGCCATGAGATAATGTAAAGTATATAATATCATTGATGCATTCACAAGTATTGTTATGCTTTATATTACTAATCAGAAACTGTAAAATATGTATATTTAAAAACGATTATAATACGTATTTTCCTTTGAGCTAAACTAATTCCTTAAATGAAATTGATGTTTTAAATAACTCATTTCATGGATGTGATCTTGATAGATCTGGTGGAGAACCATATGTGGTGAGCTTAGCTCATCATTATTTTAACATGCANTACTGCAGAGGCGTCGCACCCGTGGGGGATAACACCCACACTTTTCCCGGTGAGAGGGTTCAACACCCGCACTTTTTCTGCAGTTTTGCACAAACGCCTTACAGCAGTCGCTCCTCCGTTTCTCTGGCCGCTCTGTGTCTGCGCTCGCTGCGGCTGCCTCCTCTCCCCTCCCTCTCAAACATGACACCGGCTTTGAGTGTGACCGGCTGATGATTGGCTGTTCTGCCTTAAGTCCCGCCTCTCTTGGTGTGTTAGATTTATCGGTCAGCTCGTGCTGAGGAGGCGGGAACTTATGGTTATGGTTATTTACATCTCCCTTTTCCAGGTACTTTGAATGAGTGTTTATGCTTTCGAGGTTTTTAAATAAGCTTGATATGTGTTTGGGAAGATGTTCTGTTTATGTTTTGTTGACATGTCGAGTGTTTTCTGTATTATATTTAGTTTTTTAGACTAATGCTAATTGCTAATTGGGATATTGTTCAGCAGCTAGCTAAATTCGGTTATGTATGTGGCATGCAATGTATAAAGTAACTGTGATGAAGAAGGCAGGGAATTGACAGAGGAGGAGGGACAAATTGTCATTGTTAAGCAGTGTATTTATGGGTTTATTGCCAGTGCAATTGATTTTGATATTTTGAGCATTGTTTGTTGATTAGCTGAATACTTTTGTGGATACTTACCTGTTGTGTTTGATTGTACCTGTTGGGGAGAAAAAAGTGAGAAATGATGTCATTGTTTGCATACCTGTTGAAGAACTATGAAAGAAAAGTGTATATTATTTTAATGTTTAAAAACAGTAAATTGTTACATTATTTATACCACCAGAGAAAAAGCTTTGTGTGGGCGTTTTTTTTGTTTTTTTTTATATCTCCCCTTTTCAAGGCGCAAGTAAGCAAAATTTGAGTTCAGTCACAGTCCTGTCAGACCCATGTCACTATCAAGCTTACCACCGAGTGTGTTTTTATACTTTTCTAGTATCACTCATTTAAATGGGAAGCTTTTTATATCTTGTATGTTATACCTTTTGTACCCTTCTGTCATTGTATTCATCGTTTTTATTGTTAACAAACAAACCACATCCATCCCCCGCACTTTTGAAAAGCTTGCTACGCCCTGTTGACAGGGAACAAGAACTCACCAGATAAGACAATGAACCAGCACAGGACAGAGAACAAAGGGGCATTAAATAAGGGACCAAATCAAGAGGGGACAGGTGCGGGGCATGAACTAATAACGAGCACTAACGAGGAAACAAGAGGGCAGGAACAATGACGAGACCTGGAGAGAGCATGTGGAAGGCCAAGTGGCCCAAAATGCTTCTCTCCACATTAAACAAGACGTTCTGCCATGGCTCTGCCACAAGATCAAGAAAAGCAAGACAAGATGGGGCAGAACCATGACATAGGCTCCTTAAGGACAAGTTTTTGTAACCATGATTTTTGAGTTTAGTGGTTTAACTAGAAATGTATAAACAGGGCTCAATATTGATTTATGAATATGAAATCTTACCTAAACTAGTGAACTTAAAGTATATAAGATTATTGATTGAGTTAAATTGATTTTTTAGGTATGTAGAGATTTAGCATAGCCAAATGGTCGGAGATCATTAAAAGAAGAGCCATAAACCCCCTCCACTCTCTTTTGGTCTTTTGATGATGATATCAAGAAACCAGGACGGAGTCAGACTTGGCTCCAGGGGGCCTGGATTTGGTTGGTTCTTCTCCTGAAAGTGTTGATAACCCTTTTGTTTCTCTGTGGGATATTTACGACTCCTAAGCTTCAAAGCAGAGGTGAGAAGTCTCTCTTTGTCTCACCTGGAACTTAACATCTGAGGCTATCCAGAGAAACTTCTCTGACAAATAGGAACTTGTGTGATTAAACTGTCCTTTTCTATAAATATATCTACTTATCTAGGTTATATGTTGTCGCTCTTGCCATTTTAAATAATCTGTAACTGTTAAATAAGCAAGTTTAATTCAGGCTTTGTTTGTATTCGTACATCCGAATGAATCATGACTTGATGCAATTCAAACCTACCATATTTGATATCTAAATGTTTGTCTTTACAATTCCTCATTTATATTTATTGTGTGACCATAGAACACTTTATTTTCTTTGTTATAATTTGGACTGGTATTTTTGTGAAGTTGCTAGGAGGTCATAAAGATGCAAATTAGCTGTTGAGTGGACAAAGAACCTCTTCCCTGCTAAACTCTGATTGGTCGATTCAAACTCAGGTGGGCATGCCCTCTCATGAAGGGGGGAAAAAGGGCAGTCTCTGAAGAGACGCCACGAACCAGTTTCTGATGAGGGCAGGTATAGAGAAAAAGGCCAAGCTCTGTTTTCAGAGCAGGCTTGATATTTAACTTCATGAGAGGGCATGCCCACCTGAGTTTGAATCGACCAATCAGAGTTAAGCAGGGAAGAGGTTCTTTGTCCACTCAACAGCTAATTTGCATCTTTATGACCTCCTAGCAACTTCACAAAAATACCAGTCCAAATTATAACAAAAAAAATAAAGTGTTCTATGGTCACACAATAAATATAAACGAGGAATTGTAAAGACAAACATTTAGATATCAAATATGGTAGGTTTGAATTGCATCAAGTCATGATTCATTCGGATGTACGAATACAAACAAAGCCTGAATTAAACTTGCTTATTTAACAGTTACAGATTATTTAAAATGGCAAGAGCGACAACATATAACCTAGATAAGTAGATATATTTATAGAAAAGGACAGTTTAATCACACAAGTTCCTATTTGTCAGAGAAGTTTCTCTGGATAGCCTCAGATGTTAGGTTCCAGGTGAGACAAAACAGAAAGACTTCTCACGTCTGCTTTCAAGCTTAGGAGTCGTAAATATCCCACGGAGAAACAAAAGGGTTATCAACACTTTCAGGAGAAGAACCAACCTAAATCCAGGCCCTCCTGGAGCCAAGTCTGACTCCGTCCTGTTTTCTTGATATCAACATCAAAAGACTAAAAGAGAGTGGAAGGGGTTTAAGGCTCATCTTTTAATGATTCCGACCATTTGGCCTATGCCAAGTCTTTACATTTGTTAGCCATTAAAACATGTTATTCTTTATCTCTTTACAACATCCCAGTTAAGTCACAGGTGTCCTATCTTGGTGTTTAAAGATTAAAAAATCTGGTGTAGATTGAACGCCGATCATTGAAAAAACTAAAAGAAAATCAAATTCATGGTTACAGAGAGACTTGTCCTTAAGAGGCTGATGTCATGGTTCTGCCCCATATTGTCTTGCTTTTCTTGATCTTGTGGCAGAGCCATGGCAGAACCTCTTGTTTCATGTGGAGAGAGGCGTTTAGGCCATTTTGGCTTGCCATACTCTCTCCAGGTCTCGTCATTGTTCCTGCCCTCTTGTTTCCTCGTTAGTGCTCGTTATTAGTTTATGCCCCACACCTGTCCCCTTTTGATTTGATCCCTTATTTAATGCCCC